>NW_026000026.1:3556612-3647210 GCF_001458135.2 Marmota marmota marmota
GAGAGAGAGAGAGAGAGAGAGAGAATTTTAATATTTATTTTTTAGTTTTCAGCGGACACAACATCTTTGTTTGTATGTGGTGCTGAGGATCGAACCCAGGCGCACACATGCCAGGCAAGCGTGCTACCGCTTGAGCCACATCCCCAGACCCTATCTATTTCTTGATCTATTTGTATTGGCGCCACTATACTTTGTCTTTTTTCTCCTAATCTTTTTCCTTTCCTAAAACCTTGTCTAGCCATAATAGTGGGCACATTTGGATTGATGTTATTTGTTAATGTCAAACCTAATTGATCTAGGACATCTCATCCCCATAAATTTATAGGAAAATGATCCAATACATATGGTTGTATAGTTCCTTCACATCCTTCAGGATCCTTCCAATCTAATACCATTGCACTTCTATGGGGATTTGTTGCCACTCCTAGGCCTCGAAGCGTTTGAGTGGCTTGTTGTAACAGCCAATGTTTTGGCCATTCTTGACGAGAGATGATGCTAAGGTCTGCACCTGTATCCAGTAGCCCATTAAATTCATATCCTTGAATATTTAGTTTTAGCATTGGGTGAGAATCTAAATTTAAATACAGCATAGCCCAATCTACACCTGTGGAGCCTAATCCCCTGGAACCTCTTTCTATAGTACGAGTGGAAAATTTATCATGCAGGCTGAGTATTATTAATAACTGTGCTATTCTATCTCTTGGTGAAATTACTGATATACCTTTTGGAGAACTAGCTATAATTTTTATTTCACCTTCATAATCGGGATCAATTACCCCGGGACTTATCATAAGTCCTTTTAGAGTAGAAGAACTGCGTCCCAATAATAAACCTACTGTTTTGGGGGGAAGAGGCCCTTTTACCCCTGTGGGAATGATTTGAATTCCCATCTCTGGAGTTAGTACTGCTCTGGCGGAGGCGCAGATGTCCAATCCTGCACTTCCTCTGGTTTGTCTGATGAGAGATCTAATGGACAATGTGTCCTGGGCACTACCCTAATGGTGTCACTGGGTTCCTCCAGTGCCCTGTATATTTGTGGTCGTGGGCCCCGGAGCATTGGGCCCCCCTGTCCGGTTTTTGGCAATGGAGCCTGATGCTTTTCTTCACGATATCATGGGTAAACACCTGGTCCTTGTCCGTTTTTTGATAACGGAGTACTCTCTATGGTGGTTTGAGAACAGCATTCATTAGCCCAATGTCTCCCTCTATGGCATGGTGGGCAAATACCCAGTATTCTACTCCTTTGATACCTAACTTTGTTAAACCCTCCTCCTATGGGGCAACTCCTTTTAAAATGTCCTGTTTGTTCACAATTTTAGCATGTTTTTGGCCTGGCATCTAAAGCCTGTTGTACTGCAGCTGCCAAGACTTGCCCTTGTTCATTAATGTCTCTACGTAATTTAATATATGTGTTTAAATCTCCATATTTCCAGGGTCTAATGGCCTCCTTGCACCATCTGTTTGCTTGCTCAAAGGCTAGCTGTTTAATTAATGGCATTGCTTGTTCTGTGTCCCCAAAAACTCTGGTAGCTGTTTGAATAAGCCTATCTACAAATTCAGCGTAAGGTTCATTAGCTCCTTGTATTATCTTAGATAATTGACCTTGTAAATCTCCATGCCCTAACTGCATCTGCAGCAATTTGTGAATTTATAGCAGGATCATATTCAATCTGTTGCCATTGACCCTCATAAGGTCCTTTTCCTAATAACATATCTAGATTTCTTTGAGGGTAACCGGCTGCTGCATTTCGCCTAGCCGTCTCTGTGCAAATTACCTCATTGGCAACCTTCCATAACAAATATTGTCCTCCATTTAGCACTGATTTACATATGCTAGCCCAATCTGCTGGCGTCATGTCCAAGTTGGTAATAGATTCGATCATGCTTACAGTGAAGGGTGCTTGGGGACCATAGGTTGTTACAGCCTCCTTTAACTGCTTCACTGTTTTGAAATCTAAAGCACGGTGAATTCGCTACCCTCCTGCCTGCTCAAGTACAGGGCATGCTAATCTTTGAGGTCCTGTCTCAGGATCCATCTATCAACTACAGGGGTTGGGGGCCCCATAGCATATGTTGTCTCTATAGGTGGAGCTGTTGGTTGGACACTTGCCCTCTGGTGATAGAAAGGTGTTAGTAGCAGCCTCCTGTTGTAACTTTTTCCCTGATAGTTCTTCCTCCTTTAAATTTTCTTCCTCTGTCTGAATAGCTCGAGAGACCTTCTCTTTTACTTGATCTAAAATGTCTTTCTCCATGGTCTGAATCTCTAACAATTTACTTAACACTCTTTCGGTTTGTTTTTTACTAATTTCTAATCTACTATAAAGATAACGCAACCCAACAAAATAACACAAAACAAAACCGAAACAGAATGAAACAAAAATGGAACAAAAAATTGTTGTATCAATTTTCCTATTTTCTTGAAATGTATTTTCGTGGTCTATTTCTATCTCTTTCTCAGGGCCGAACAACTTCAAACCTTGAGCCAACCATTTTTCCCAGTTTGCCTGAGAAAGTTCTAGGGATAGGCAGCTTGAAACAAAAACAAAACAAATCAAAACAAGAACACATTGTTTTTTGAAATGGTCACCCATTCTCTTGCCTTCCCTCAGGGGCGAGCAATTTCACTTACCTCCCAACTTCAGGCGTTCCCCGCATGGGCCGCCAAATGCCACAGTCTGGCCAGGCACAAATCACAAGCCATTCAAGCAGGAACAAACTTTATTTCCAAACTCCACCAGCACACTACCTGGGAACTCTCCTGAACACCACCCACGTGGCTCCTCCAGGAACACAGCACACACCAACCAGAACTCCCACCACCGGAACTTCACCAACCAACGCGAACTCTTCAGGAATCCCCGCAAGAGCTCAACTGGAACTCAACGGGAACTCCGTGAGAACTCAAAAGTCATCTTCTTAATGGCTCGCTGGCGTCACCTCTCAACCAATACTTCTGGCAAAAATGCCATGCGTTATCCTGACTCGGCTGTGGCCCTCAACACATAAGGTTGTTTCAGAATGTAAATTTAATACAAAGAAGAGTCAGCAACTAGGACAGGGATATAAGAAAAGTATAGGTGTGAAATGCATTTTAGTATGGAAAATTAGAAGGAAAAGAAATGTTTCTGAGTGAGAAATTATTTTGTATGGTAAAGTAAACAAGTTACAGAGTGTCTAAGTAAGTTTTGTGCAAAAAGTTTGTGGAAGGTAAAACTCAAAAAGTTTGCATGTGATTAAGTTGGCTATAATTAGCAGTCAATTAAAGTTGTTTAGGGTTTTTTTCCTAAGATCAAATTTTTATGTACTAATATAAACCAGAATCTAACTCTGTATGTGTTGAAATCACAAGAGTTTCTTAAAACACTGATCTGCTCTTATCTATCAAGACAATTTCTTGTGTATGTTAGGTTCTATTATTTAGGGGAACTAGTCTTACAAGAATTAGGGTTTGTACAATTCTGGTTAAAAAAAACTGTTATTTTAGGTTATTACCTTACACTATGGATTCTAAATTTTTATTTAAATGTTAAACTTGTTACTATAAGAATTTTAGTGTAACTGTGATGCTAACTATTACTGGTACTTTTGTATATTAGAAGAAATTATGTCCTCCAAGTATACAAATCTTATAAAATGTAAAGCTTATGGGAGCACTTTCCCAAGCTAGTGTTCTCCAAACTAAAGTTGTCTGTTGTGGGGCTGGGGATGTGGCTCAAGCGGTAGTGTGCTCGTCTGGCATGCGTGTGGCCCGGGTTCGATCTTCAGCACCACATACAAAGAAAGATGTTTTGTTCGCTGAAATCTAAAAAATAAATATTAAAAAATTCTCTCTCTCTCTTTCTCTAAAAAAATAAAAAATAAAAAAATATAAAGTTGTCTGTTGTGGTAGTCTCTTTCAGGTTTTTATAAAAATAACAAATTTAGTTGTGGATTTATTTGTTATTTAATGTTTTGTAATTGAGTAAAGGTTGCCTGACATTAATAAGTGGTATGTGTAAAATTTTGTGTTAACTCTTTTCGCTGGGATGGGAATTTAAATGGATTTTTGGAAGGTAATGAGGAGAGCATGATTTGTTTGAAGGTTGACAATGTAAAACATGAAAGCACTTTGCCACTTTTTCCACAAAAAGAAAGTTAGCAGCTCTCTTAGCTTTTGTTTGATTCATGTTTCAGATATAATGCTTTTTGTGTTAATTGATATGTATATAAATTCAGGAAACCATATATGAGAACTTTGGAAAGTGATATTTTAGATAGAGGCAAATGTCAGCTTCAAAAATAAACCACTTTACCTAAGATTTGTCAAGAGACCTACTTCACCCGAGTTAATTGGAGACATTAAACCATCACCTATAGGACCAATAGGATATAAGGCTGACTTCCAGTACTAATACAACCCCAATTCAATGGAAAGGTAATTGTAAAATTGTAGGCATCAAAATGAAAACCAGTACTCCTACTTCAAAACTGAAATGATTTATGTTAAAACCAAGATTTGGAGACCAAATTCAAGGAGAAAAAAGGTCCAACAAAAAAAGCAAGCAATCTTTTGACCCTTGCCCTCAAAAATCAACCAAGACCCAGGAAACAATGGGGCCCTCTCTAAGGGCCCTGCAACTTCATTGAGTCACCCAACCTCCCCATCAGGGGGATCAAGAGGACCCTTGAGAACAGGAAAGCAACCCATAACCGTCCCTGATGCTTCCAAGGGAAACCACATGTGGTCAGTAAGACCCTGACCCATCCTGGCAGATGGCACAACTGGCAGAGAAAAAGGGCCAGAAGTTAAAGTATTCTCACAGGTTCTCAAGGTGGCCCCCTGAGGAGTCTCAGCTGACTTTTAACAGTAGGTAAGAAGGCCAATTCTGACCAAATTGGTGTTAAACACATGGAAGGAGAATATGACCAAAGCACAGTCATACGTTAACATTTAAAAGAAAGACAGTGGTTCTTTGGTTATTTTAACGTAGTTTAAGATGTATGTTTGTGTCAGCCCCACCAGAAGTAAGTAAAGCTGAAAGCTAGCAAAGGCAGGGTTCTTAAGCAGGAAAGCCTGATAATAACCACAAAAAAACTTTCCGAATCACAAGGTTTTTCAGAGTCAGTTTGAAATACAAATCTTTTTAACCTTCTGTGTAGGTGGGCTTGATCTGAGCTTCTGTGTTTTGCTGGTATGATTATCTAGTGCCACTATTTATCCGTCATAGTGATCTAAAAGATGTAATGTGGCACATAAAAGCCCTGACTTTACCAAGAAAGCCCAAAGTGGCACAGCTGCAGAGATCTACTAAGCAGAGAGGTAATGCAAAGGAAAGTTATTTCACAAAAATCAGACGGCATTAGATATTTTAGTTCAGTTTGAGGGGACACCTGTGACATAGTAAAAAGTAAATTGTGTGTATGTTTTTAACAGTGTTGTTAATGTTTCTAGAGCCTTAATTAGACTCCACTCACAAATCAATGATATGTGGATCCCACCTAAAGCTTCAGTGAGTTCCGTGTTCATGGTTTTTAGAGACCGGCCATTAATACTGATGGCTTTTGTGCTATTTGTTTGCAAAAATAATACTTTGTTGTCTCATTTCTTGTTGTCCTAGCATAGTCACTGCCCTATGTCCCCTGTGTCCAGTCACCCACTGACTGCCAACGTGGACCTCTGATATAAATACCCTCAGTTGACTGGGTGTTCCCTTCTCGGGGATTATCCCTCTTTTACTGGACAGTTGCAGCTCAACTATTGTCAGTGTCCCCCTATTTTTGGAAGCCTATTATCTAGGGATGGTTTCCTTTTTCAAGGGGTGTCATATCTCTAGGGGATGTGAGCGCCCCTCTTTCTCTAGAGATGTGGTGCATCTCTTGGGGTGTTCTGCTTTGTGGGATTTGGGTTGCCGCTTGAGGTGGCTCCCCCTCTCGGGTGATGAGGGGCCCCTGACAGGGTTCCTCCCTGGAGGGGAGAAGCCCCTGCATCCCCTATGGGGGGCAATGGGCCCTGGCACCCCTCCCCACCTGGAGGGGAGAGGAGAGGGCCCTCCCCGTCTAGCGAGAAGCTCTCTCTGCTCTGGGAGCAATGGGCCCAGGCGGCTTCACCACCCAGAGGGGAGGGGGCTCCCCCTACAGGGGGCAGACACTCTACTCTGGGGCCAATAGGCCCGAGCGCCCCTTGCCAGCCAGAAGGGAGGGGACACAACCTCTAGCAGGAGGAACCTTTTCCTCTGGGTGTTGGGAAAAGGTATAATGGCAGCCACACCCCAAAACCCCAACATGGCATCTGAGGAGCTTCTCTTCCTGCCTCTCCCTTTCCCTCTGGCGCCAATTCTCCCGCCGCGCCAATATTCAAATCCCGCTGGCGGGAAACCTTAGCCCCAATAAGAACTAATTCCTGGGCTCCAGAACTGACATCTGGAAGAACTTACCAATAAATGGGTGACCCGCCATTTACCTCAGCCCTGCCACCTCTCCTTAGATCTATACAAGCCCACAGCCTTTTGCAATAAAGTGGAACTCTCCGGTGATCTGTGTCGTGTGATGTCTTTCATTTGTAGTGCGGTGTCTTTCACTGGGGGCGATGAGCCCCAGAGCCTCTCGCCAGCCAGAGAACAGGTGGCTTCCCCTCTAGGGGGCGGCCCCCTCCCCCCGGGGGCAATGGGCCCCAGCGCCCCAATCTCCCCAGAGGGGAGGGGGCTGCCCCTCCAGCGAGAGGAACCCTCCGCTCTGGGGTAGATGGGAGCATCCCTGGACACCCAAAGAAGGGTCTCCCCCCTTTAGGGGGGAGTCCCCTCACCACTGGGTGCCAAGGGTCCAAGCGCCCCTCGACACCCAAGCAAGTAGGGTCTCCCCCCGCTGTAGGGTTAGAGGGGGGGAGTCCCATCACCCCTAGTTGCCATGGGTCCAAGCGCCCCTCAACACCCAGGCGAGAGAAGTCTCCCCCGCCCTGTAGAGGAGGAGTGGTGAGTCCCCTCAACCCTGGGTGCCATGGGTCCAAGCACCTCTCAACACCCCGGCGAGTGGGGTTGGGAAGTCCCTTCACCCCTGGGTGCCATGGGTCCTGAGCTCCCCCCCGACACCCAGGTTAGAAGGGTCTCCCCCACTCCAGGGAGGGAGAGTCTTCTCTACCCTGGTTGGGGTGGGAGCTCAGATCCCTGGCACCTAGGTTAGAGGGGTCTCCCCGCTGAAGGAAAGAAAGAAAGAAAGAAATCTTCTGTGGAAAAAAATATGTTAATTACTGCTACAGAACATATCTAAAAATTTAATGTGTCTCCTGTAAATGACTGAACTACTTCCCTGTGGGGGGTAGGCATTGCAGAGTTCCTCATTTTCTTCTATGATCTCTAATAATTATAAAGACTGGTCATCAGATGGAAAATGTCCGTGACAGGTGAATAAAGTATGTGCACAGGGACATACATGTACCTACCTGCATAAATCCAGGTGCACCCTGGATATACATTTTTGGACACAAGTCTTCCTGAAGGGAGGAAAGAGGGTGCAGATAAAGGGGCCCAAGTCCTGCTGTGGCCGGTGTGTGCAGGGCATGGACAGTCACTACAGGCTAAACAGGTCCAGATGACCTGGCACTAGAAACCTACCCACCAGCTTCCAGACAGGGCTGTAGCAACTAAGGGGCCTTGACTGCTGGGCAAAGCTGCAGCCAGAGGGCGAAGTCCAGATCCCCAAGGCCCCAGAGGTTGGAGAAGATAAGATGCACACCAGCAGCCTCTTAGGGCAGGCAGCACAGAACCTCGGTGGGAACAAGTCCTCCTCTATCAGGCAGCCTGGCCTAGACACCTGCCAAATAAGCTGGTTTTGGCAAAGGGGGGTATGAGGATGTGAGGAGGAGGGACAGGTAGTGGGTAGTCAGAACCTTCTCAGGATCCAGAGTCTGATGATCCTGGCCCTGAGTTCTAGCAGCTGGGTGACACTGAGTCACATAACCTCCTTGAGCCTCAGTGTTCTCATCTGTAAACTTTGCATAAATCATTCTTTTGCCCTGGAGAGGAGGTGAGGCCAGCTACAGTGTGAGGCTCCTCCCAGCTCCCCGCAGTCAGCAGCGCAGACTCACAGACTTGCAGACTTGGTTCTTCCCCCCATGGGAGCTGCAGCGTGAGGGAAAGATGATACGGAAACATTAAGCACATAATAGATAGCTCATCAGCCATCCTTCCTGCCTTCCTTTTGTGCCATTGGAAAGGCGACCCAACCTGACCTTCATTTTTGCCAACAGCATAGGCTCTTGCAGGCTCGCCCCACTGTAAGGTGCTCAGGCAAACATCTGAATGGATCGTTACATTCGTGATCAGCAGGAAATTGCTTATTACACTATAACGTATTTACTTGATGGAAAGCAACATAAGTAATCAAGGCCATCCTTGTGCATATAGAAGTTTTGCTTTAGGACTACAATACTTCCATTTTATAGCAAAGGAATCAGGCTTAGGCAGGTCAACATATTTGCCTAAGATCACATGACAAATGTGAAGCGCCAGCTCCAGAAGCCAGGGCTCTGCACACTGTCCTGGTCATGGAGTGCTGGCAGGGGTGGACACTGGGGCTCTGGGCATGAGGATCCACTGCCGAGTGTGTGTGTGTGTGTGTGTGTGTGTGTTGCACTAGGGATTGAACCCGGGGTGCTCTACTACTAAGCTACATCCCCGTCCCTTTATTTTTATTTTTGTAAGACAGGGTCTTGCTAACATGCCAAAGCAGCCCTTGAATTCGCCATTCTTCTGCCCTGGGCTCTCTGGGTTTACAGGTGTGCACCACCCCACCTGGCTGTTCCAGCTGCTTTTCCAATCTTTGTCACTCAGGGAGCTCTGTGGGCCAATGCAGTCTACTTCCACCACAGCAGTCCGCCCAAGGGGAAGGACACAGGACACCTACCAGTCTCTTTGCTGGCCTGGGGCTGCTTTTGAGCCCAGAATCTCCTTACTCTTATCCTGCAAATTGGAAAATCTGGTTCAGCCCCGGTGCAGAGCCCTGGGGTCAGGTTTGTGATTTCTGGGGCCCTCTAGTGGGCAAAGAGGACAAACCTCCAGCTCCTAGAGGGAGCTGGGCAGGGATGCGGCAGAAGTCAGCTGCGCTGGTAATTATAACAGCAATGGTTGCCGCTCCGTGATTTATCCCAAACAGGCATTTTGACACCTAATCTGATCTATCCCTGCAACAACCCCGTGAGCATGATCACCACGCTATATAAAGAATCTGAGACTTGGAAAATGACTTCCCAGGCCACAGCCCAGGAGTTCAGAGAGACCATGGGTAAGGAGAGCCTGTGACAGATGTCGCTGCAGGGCAGGACACGAAGGTGATTTAGTGTGGGCTAGTGAAGCCTCAGGACTCCTCACTTGCATGCCCCAGGGCCTTAGGAGGGACTCTGCAATACTCTCACATTTTTATGTTTGACACAATTTGCAAAATTAAGACATTTGGGTTGCAGTTGGCTGAGGCCACCGTCTCTTTCTGCTCCAGTGGCTACAATAATATTTTCATGTAGTAAGTGATAGTGTGTGGTCACCAAATAAATGTTATGTTTAAAGAACTGTGTTAAATGAGTAAAGGGATGGATAGAGGAATGGATGGATGAAGTGGCACCTAGTTCAATCTCAGAGGACTTTAGAGAATGGTTCTCTTGCAGTCCAGGTGTTCTTCCACACACAGCTGGGATGTAGGTCATGGGTCGCTTTGATTACCAGGGTGAGGAATCTGGATTGAGTTAGCAAGCAATGGGGAGCCATGGAAGATTTTAGAGCACAGGAAGAATTTGTCAATTAGGCAAGAGTTGGAATGTCAAGGAAGAGCACAGGGCCCTTGATGGGGGCCCGAATGGCTCTGATACAGCTCCCCTCACCCAGCACCACCAAAGAGCTAGAGATGTGAGCATAGGGGTTCCCTCCACTGGGGTGCACCTGGGGGAGAGAGCATGTCTCCTAAGCCTCCAATTGAGGTGTCTGAGACCCCCTGGGAAAGACAGTCCAATGTGGATTCTCAGCACCCTAGTGTGCCCAGTAGGATGTACGAGAAGGTCAGGACCCTGCCAGGCTTAGGCACTGGGTCATACAGGTGTGAGGGTCCCTGGCATTGCCCATGTCTGAGTCCTTTGCTATAAAGTGACTCCATTGAAGTGAAGCAGGTCTAGAAGCCGGCCAGGTGGTGGTGGAGCCCCGAAAGTCCAGCTGCACCAGCCGCTTCCTGTGTGAGTTCTAGCTGTCCTCCCTGCCCCCTCTGAAAGTCAACAATTCTGTGATGAGTATTTAGCACTTGTTTTGTGCCACCTGCAAAGCACCTTTGTGTTCCAGCACCTAAACCACCTAATTATTCCTTGCGCAGCCCTCTGAGGGGAGGATGACTGCTCCCATCTACAGGTGAGGTGGTGGAGAGCCCAGACAGGTGAAGCTGCTTATCCAAGGCCACACAGCAGCAACTGGTCAAAGTGGAATAGACTCCAGTTTCCTGGCTGCTCAGCCTCCTCCAAATCAGGGAGGAGAAACTTGGCGTGGCCAGTAGGGGGCAGTGTTCTCTCAAATATAAGCCCTGCTGCACAGAACTCTGGTCAGCATGGCTCAGAAATACCCGGCCTTGAGCCTCCCCCACCTGATCCAAGTCCAGGTGAGATAAGCTGAGAGACTAAGGAACAGCAGTCAGTGGCCTAGTGGCACAGAGGGTGTTCCTTCTCGGCCTCTGGGAGGGTCAGTGCCGCAGCCACACCTCGGGAGCCGCACTGTTCAGCTATCAACCGGCAAACTCCAAGGTGAGGAGGTGGAGAAACACCCCGCACCGCAGGTGGCCTACCACTACCCATCAAAGGCCATCTGGTGACAGCTGGCAAAACTGAAAACAGGTGCGCTCGACAGACATGCAGACACACTTACCAGCAGACCATCCTGGACCTCACCAGCTCCAGTTGCCGCCGCTGGCTACCTGCGGCCATCAAGCCTCGGAACTGTGGCTGGCCCCAATTGTGCTGATATTGTGAAATATGTCCCAGATCCTGAGTGTGTGTGTGTGTGTGTGTGTGTGTATGCGCCACGCGTGTGCAGGTGTGGTGCTGGGGAGTAAACGCAGGGCCTCCTGCATGCTAGGCAATGCTCAGCCAGGTTACTGTGTTCTTTTAACATGAAACTGCAGGTGACGGTGGTGATGGTGGCGATGGCCTCGGGGCCATGGGATACACTAAGCCGTGCGCTCAAGGGTGATCAAGAAAGCCAACTGGATGTGGTTTTAGCACGATTAAAGGTCAAACAAGGTGAAGGGTCTATGAGAAAAAGCGAGGAAATGGTGAGTGATGCGGGGGAGGTGATAAGTGAGTGATCAGTGTCGGGGACTTGTCCCCTCAGTCTTCGTCCCTCACTGCCTGGACAGCATGTCCTCCCCTCCCTCTCTGAAGTCAACAATTCTGTGATGAGTACTTAGCACTTGTTTTGTGCCACACCCCTGCAAAGCACCTTTGGGTCCCAGCACCTGAACCACCTAATTATTCCTCACGCAGCCCTCTGAGGGGAGGATGGCTGCTCCCATCTACAGGTGAGGCGGTGGAGAGCCCAGACAGGTGAAGCTGCTTACCCAAGGCCACACAGCAGCAACTGGTAAAAGTGGGATAGACTCCGGTTCCCTGGCTGCCAGGGTGTGGGCGAGGCTTGCCTGAGGACGGAGCTCAGCTATGCTGCACTAGCCCCCTGGGGAGGACCCAAAGGGGCCACTTCTGCACCTCCAGTAGTCAGCTCAGGGGACCTGGGAGGTCTTTGGGATCCGGTGGGAGCTGTGCATGGGTATGGGGAGGAGGAACTGGCAAGGGGCCAGCTTGGGCTCATCCTCTGGGGCCCCCTAGAGGGGAGGAGGGTGGCGGCAGCAAGAAGCTGGAGTTGGACCCGGATCCCTAGGGGTTGAGGAAGGAGCTACCACTGACCCCAAGGAGGAGAGGTGCATCCCCCAGATCAAAGGTGAAAGGGGCCCTATGGGGACACCCATCTCCATCACACCCACAACCATGTTCCACAACCCAAAGGGGCAGTTTTCAATGTTCTCTGGGTCCAGAGAGATCCAAGCCAGCTAGGCTGGTGGCAGCTCAAGTGAGACCCTTCCTGTAGGGGCACAGTGGCCATCTCTGTGAGCGGTCACTTGAGAGGATGAGGCAGGAGGATCACAGGTTTGAAATCAGCCTGGGTAACTTGGCGAGACTCTGTCTCAAAACCCAAAAAGGACTAGGGAGGGTAATCAGTGGTAGAGCCCTTCGGGGTTCAATTCCCAGTATTGGGGGCAGCACAAGAGCTCTCCTTTCCCTTCCTCATCTCAATCAGGCCCCGGCCCACTGTGGGTGAGGGGAGGAGGCACAGAGAAGGAGCCGCCCACAGGGCCTGTCCCCAGTAGACCCCAGCCAGCAGAGCTTCAAACCCAGATGGGGGTCCCCATTAGTATCTTGATAGGATGTTCTAATTCCTAGTTGAGGCTGTGTTTGCAACCCAAAGTGACCATAGAGTTGTTTACTGGAACAGCATGGTCCCATTGTATGTATTCCCCCATTACTAGTGACGAGAGAGAGAGAAAGAGAGAGAGAGAGAGGAGAAACACAACATGCGGGAGCAAAAGACCACAAGGACTCCTGAGGCCCGGGCTTAGAACTAGCAATGGGGGGATTCTGCCACATTCTGTTGCCCAAGGAGAGTCCCAAGCCACGCCCGGTGCGGGCTACCTAGAGCAAAGCCACACTGCACAGGGGCTGGAGATGGGAACAGTCGAGACCGGTTCCCACTTTGATCATCTTTCTGCCTTCAAGGCCTTGCTTTCCCGCCCTGCAAGGGAGGGTGGGGACCAAACTGACCAGGCACTGGAGGATCCAGGCAGCGAGGAGCTGGCCAGGTCTGCAGCCCTGCTCATGCACATGCAGGCCCAGGCCCAGGCCCACTGGGTGCCCCGTCCAGCAGGGCAGCCCAGAGAGGGTCCTGGGAGATAGGGCCCGATTCCCAGCATGACCACTCACTTCCACTGTCACCCCCTGGAGGCTTGCATCTGTGAGCTGATGGTGACAATAGTAATAATCTTCCACTGGGACCGTGGTGACAAGTGTCATCGATCCGTGGGGTCTCAGAACGGCAGGGCCGTGGATGGTGCCGTTCTTGCCTGCAAGGCTGTTCCATAACTAGAGGAGGCAAGAATCGGAGACAGCCCGGCCCCCGTGAGAGTGGAGGGATGGTGCCAGCAGAGGGGGACAGAGATCAGACAGATCAGAGAGCCCCGAGGCCGAGCCCTGGCAGACAGGAGCAGAGTCCGGCTGGGCCAAGGAGGCAGGGCATGGCTGGTGAGCAGGGCATGCAGCTCATGGCTGGGCCCCTGTGGTCGATGGCAGGGTCCCGCATCCCATGATTCCAGGCAGAAATCCCCCAGGGGCCCCTCGCTGGCCGGGCTGGGAGCTGACGCACACTTGCATGCTTGTGTCTTGGCAGGAGGGATTTGGGAAAGGGAAGAAAAAGAATGAGAGATTGAAAACAGATCATCGGGGAGACAAATATCCAGGCTGTCTCTGTAGCCCCTGGCTCCCGCCCACCCATTCCCCAGCCCTGACGCGAGGCTGGCTCAGAAGGTGTTTCTCCTGGGCTATTTGAGCCCAGGGCCTGGTTGGCAGGAGACCCGAGCCCCTCATTCCTGCTGAGAGCCAAACTCGGCAGGAGACAAATATATCCACAGCCTGACAACATGCCCCTTCCCATGCTCCTGGGCTTCCCTCCGCAGGGTGTCTTCTGTCATTGTCCCCATTCCCAAGATGAGTGATCTGAGGGTGGGAGATTAACAGGCCAGCCCACAGCCACCCTGCCAGCCGAGGTGGAGTATGTCTGATTCTATCACCGTATTCTGTACCTGGAGTGCAGGCAGGCCTGGGGGTTCAGGGGCAAAGGAAGAACGTTCCAGGGGATACAGTCAGGACAAGTGTTGCCGTGGCTACTTGTCTGACTGTTGAGTCAGATTTGGGGATTGTTTGTCACAGCAGCATGCCCTAGCCTATCCCAACTGGAACAAATCCTGATAAACTAAGTCACGTGTCCTTAAAAGTGTTTAGACTTACCATTTTCCTCTTAGGAGCAGAATGCATTTTTTTTTTTAATTTGAAAATTTTGGCAAAATACACATAACATCAAATTTACCATCCAAATATTTTCTTTTCTGCGGTGCTGGGAATGGAGCCCTGGGCCTTGGGCATGCTAGGCCAGCACTCTTACACTGAGACACCGCCCCATCCAACATTTTCAAATGCACAGTTCAGTGGCATTAAGTCCACCCACGGTATTGCTGTGGTCATCGTCATCTCAGAACCCTGTTCATCTTACAAAACTGAGATCGTCCCCACACAATAACTCCCCCTTCTCGACTCCTGGCGATTCCCACTTTCCACTCCACAGTTTGGATGATGGTGGACAGAGACCTCCCGGAAGGGGGATCTTCCTCTATCTGTTCTTTTGTGACTGGCTTGCTTCACGCCGTCCCACGTCCTCCAGTTTCATCCTGGAGTTGGGTTGAATTTTCTTCCTTTTCAAGGCAGAGTAATCTTCCAGCCTATGGACATACCTCATTTTGCTACCTATACCCGGTCCCTGGGTACTTGGGTGGCTTCCACCTTTTGACGTGTGTGTGGTGCTGCTCTCCACATGGGTGCCCAGGTCAGGGCAGCCTTCTTAGCTCGGTTGGTGTGCTAGCTTGTTTAGGGAAAGGCACTGGCCCAGGAGTCAGAGACCAGCCTCTAGGCTTGGCCCCTTGCCTGCTGTGCAGCTGCAGGGAGGGTGCTTCCTGGTCTGGTCCTAATATTTCTCCTACCTGGCTCCACACAGCAGAGTGTCGAGGACCAGGGAGATGGTGGTGCCACAGCTCTCGGCCCAGAGCAGCCAGACGGGGACTGTTGTTGTTATTCTCGTTGGGGACAGGGCAGAGGCTCCCACAGGCATGACTCACTGATTGTGGAATTCCAGGCATCAGAGGGGGGCCGTTCTGGGCAGCAGAGCCCAGATTCCACACAGAGCAGTGACCCTGACCCTAAGCCCTTGGAGGAGACACACCCTCTCTGTTGCGAGGAAGGAAGGAGCCAGTAACTGTCAGAATCATATGGGTCCTTAGGGGTAGTCTCCAGCTCCACTGCTTCACACGACTGTTAAGAAGCCTCAGAGAGGGCGATGCTTTTGCCCAGAGTTGCACAGCCAGGGGGACTGGACTAGAAATTGGAACTGATGTTCCAGCTCCATGCCTCTGCCTCCCAGACGGTCCCAGTACTAGGAAGAGGGTATCAGAAATGAGGAGCTGGGCCTCACCTCTCTGTGACTGGGTCAGGACCTTCACTCTCAGCCTTCTGAGTTCTTTCCAAGATCTTAACTAATATGGAGACTACTAGGAACAGCAAGAGCCAGGCTGTGAACGAGCCCTTCCTGAAGCCCAGGCAGGGCGGGGCACTCACAGGCCTGGCCATTTCATCCCTTCTCTGAGGAAGAGACTAAATTATCCCACCCCAAAGCCCCCAATCCTTAGTCCGGTGACATTTTCACGGTCACAGAATGAGGAAGTCCAGGTGGGGGCCTGGGAACTGTCCACTAAGCACTCATCCTCCTGCTTTGACCGAGCTCAGTGACAGCTCTGTGAGGACAGCCAGGGGAGCTGGCCGTGCCCATTGTCCAGGTGGGATGCCAGAGGCTGGGAACAGATTGGTGCATGCAGGAAGACAAGTTTGGGGCTGGACCCACCCGCCAGGGCAGGCTTCCGTCCAGTGTGTATGGCCTGGAGAAGAGAAAGCCCTATGCGGGGGGGGGGGGGGGGGGGGGTGCTGGCCCCACCAGACCTCAGCTGGGAGAGGCAGGCTCAGAAGCAGGTGTGATGGAATCTGACCATGGACCCTTTCCCTTGGCCAAAGGGTCAGCAGCCGGCGTTAAGAGCCAAGTGCAAGGTCTTTAGCTTAAGCCTTTACTTCAATGATTTCCTCTCCACCAGTCCCTCCATTGCTAACATCAGGGTGATTATCAATGTCCTACCTCACAGGTAGAGGGTGGAGTGTCGAATTCAGGTGAAGAGCTCAGCACATTGTCAATAAATATGAGCCATAAAGCTCCTGACCAGAATTCTGGGAGCTGTGAGGGATGTCAGCCCCACCTTAGAGACAGGAAGTCTAAGGCTTGAGGAAAAGAAGCCCAAGGACTTACCAATAATAAGCTGGATTAGAATCCAGCTCTGATTGAGCACCGACTATGTATCAGGTGTTTAGATACATTATCCCACTGTATGCAATGGCAGTCCTGCACAGGAGGTATTATTACTATTATTGCCACTGTTACCACATTGTTATCATCACTATTCCTATGGGACAAACGAGAAAACCAAGGTGCAGAGAGGTAATGAGACTTGTTGACAGATTTAAAAAGCTGTGGATTTGGGGGTCAATGGACCTCAGGGAGCTCAGAGGGATTCCAAGGTAAAGAATAGGGTGGAATTTGAGAGATAAAGTGGACAAGAGGGCCTGAGGCAACCCCACACTCAGACACAACCACCGACAAATGAATGAGGGGTGGGGGTCGGAGGTGAGAGGTGACGCGGTCAGGAAAAATCCAATGGATCGTGATTGATTTCCTGCCCACATGGGGAAGGTGGGCATGGAAACAGAAACTAACTCGGAAGAGATGACATTCCCTGCCTATCTGAATTCCAGACTGGGATTTGTACCTGCTAACATAAACCTGGACCTCACAGTCCCAAGAGCGTTGGGTTCTGGGCTTTTACAGTCTGTCTTTGCTGGACGGTGGCCCGGGAGGCCCAGGCCTGCAGTCTAGGGTCATGGCCTTGGCAGGGGGCTTCCCTGACTGCCAGCTTAGAATGGAAACCCCACCTCCCCGACCTCCTTGATCCCCATCTTTATTTTTCTCAAAGTCCTTAACCTCAAGCGAGAGACCTCATATTTAATTAATTGATTTATGGCCTCTTTCCCCTGCTTGATTGTGTTTCAAAAGGCAGAATCACTTCCTCTCCTCCTCTCTCTCCGCTCTCCTAGTATTTATACAAAGTTTCAAACATACAGAAAAGCACAGAAAACATATAACGGACACACATTCGCCATTTTTCCATAACCTAAATTTAACAACTGTTAACATTTTAGTCTATTTGCTCCATGTTTTCAGTGCCAGCATTTTCTGAAGTAAATCATTTTCATACTTTTCCTTTTCAAAACCTTGAAGGCAGGGAGTCGATTATGTGTCAGTCCCCGAGTGACTCAGTGCCTGGGAGCTGGGAGGTCTTCAATAAATACTTGTCGAATGAATCGGCCTTGAATCCCACGGTGACCCTGTGCCGTAGGTGTTTGATCTCTGCATTTTGCACAAGAGGAAACCGAGGCACAGGAGGGACCCCACCTGGGAGGTGGTGAAGGGAGCCTTGAGTGCAGGTGGCCTTGGGCACTCGGGGGAGATGTCCGGGCATCTCTGTCCACCTGTCCTGAGGTAGGGGAGGGGCTCGTGGCTGGCCGGATCCGGTCGCCCCTCTGGGCACACAAGTGGTCTCATAAAGCCTGGGCTCTGGGTGGAGACAGAATGCTCCTTCCCAGACGGATGACCTTTGGGGTTTGTTATGAGTAGAGATTCCTTCTGGGGAACGTGATGGCTGATGGCAGGAGCCTGGGTCCCCAGACTTAACCCTTAGGAATGGGAGAGGAATCTCCAGCCCTCCACCCTAGGGGCTAGCTCTCCCAGTCACCAGGAGTAGCCAGAAGAGGGTGTCCCTATGCAATTCTCCGGGTTGTTGGGCTACTGGAGAGGTGGCCTGGGACCTTCCTTCCCTAGACCAGGAGAAGGTCCTCAGGGTAAAAAGAACTGCAACCTTCAAAATCAAAGAAGGGCAGGGCCTGCCTCTTCCTCCCCAGCTGTGTGACATCCGACAGGCCCTCAACCTGGGGAAGCCTTAGTTTCCACATCTATCAAATGGGGATCATTATCAAAGCAACTCTGCAGGGCTGGGACTTGGAGGAAGCAAGCCAGGCACCCAGGACAAACCTCCCCCAGGCTGGGGGCCTCTTCCCCAGAGCTCCGCCCCCAGCCCAGCCCCTCTGGTTCCTATTCGCCGCTTTTCGGCAGCAGGTGGGTCACCTCTTCACCATTTGTGCCCATTGAGCTCTTTTTGTCATGATCTGTCAGTGTTCTCTGATGGCTCTGATTTACTATTGCCTCCCATCTTCTGGTCTCCTGCTCTGTGGGCAGTGTGACGACAATGACTGCTAGCACTCACCGGGTGCCCGCCATGTGCTGGCCCGGGCTAAGCATGGTGGCGCTACAGCTAATCTATTATTCCGAGGAGCCTGGGAAGGAGCAATGCGGGTTATGCCCATTTGGCCAATAAGGAAAGAAGACACTGACCTAGGAAGCTGTCGAAAAGGGGCTGTTAGAAAGCCCCAGAGCTGGGAGGAGAACCAGGATGGTCTAACCCAACACCTCCCAGATGGAGCTCGGCACATGTTCCCTCCACCAGTCACTAGCCTTTGCCCTCCAGGGTCCAAACAGATGGCTCCAGGCAGGGGCTCCAGTGTCCATCAGGGGAAGCTGACCTCCCTGGGCTGAGTCAGGTCCCGGGCACCTGAGGACACGGGAAGGGACAGATGCTCTCTGGGCATCTCGAGGCCACAGAAGGCTATTTCCAAGTCCTTCCCAGACCAGAAGGTGGCTTCTGCTCCAGGCTGCTGTAGTAACAATGGCCTTGAGCTCCTATTACCAAGGACCATCTGTGGGAGCGCGCAGCTGTGCTACCTGCCTCCCACTCAAAACCACAGTCACATGCAGGTCCAAGATGGGAACTCTGACCTACCTGCCACCCAGTGGTCCAGGGGCAAAGGCCTGGCTGCCCAGGACTTCGTGTGCACTTGACCCCAGCCCTGCCACCTTCTGGGGCAGCCACATGGCCAAAATGGGATTAGTGCCAAAGAAGACCATTAAGGAGCTGGGGATGGGTGGACAGGAAACCCCATTTGTCGGCCCCCAGGGCTCTGGGCCCTCACACACATTGCTTTGGGTGAAGTGGAACACGCAGAGGTCCATTTTGATTGGGTGAGATGGCTCCTCACTAGTAACGATGCTGAGCCTTGGTATTTGTTCAACTTCCATTTTTCCCAGCTCCCACCCCTTCCTCTGGATTCGTTTTCCACCCCAGCCACCCAAGTAGTCACGCATCTGGCCACATGCCGCCCTGGTTGGACCCTCTGGGGCTCCAACCCCCCGATAGTGTGAAACATTTTCCTGGCATTCAAGGCTGTTTGCAGGCATCCTTCAGCCTTGCCTGGGGTTCCTGCCATTCATGCCCCTCGGCCCTGCTCTCCACAGTGTTTCCTACTCCACCTACAGGCCATGTGGCTGGGAGGAGAGTAGAGGGTCCGGCCCGCCATTCTGCCTTTTCAAATGCAGGTTCCCCCATCTGAAATTGGAATGTCCTCCTTCTCCTGAGATTCTTCTGGATCTTTCTGGGTGGGGTTGGGAGCTCCTGGGGACTCCCAAGCCTGGGGTTTGCTATCAGCACTTCAGGAAGGCAGTCTGGGGCTTAGTGGTTAAAAAGGCGAACTTTGGCCAGCCTGTAATCCCAGTGACTCTGGAGACCAAGGCAAGAGGATTGCAAGTTTGAGGCCCAGCCTCAGAGACTTAGTGAGACTTACAACAACTTGAGGAGACCCTGTCTCAGAATGAAAGAAAACAAACAAAGGCAGGCTTTGGACTTAGACTCGGGCTCAGTGTTGGCTGTCACTCACCAGCTGTGAGACCTGGGCTGGACTCTCTGAGCCCCAGTTTCCTTCTCTGAGCACAGAGCACATGGCCTCTTCCACTGGGTGTTCAGGTCAAGGGAAGCCCAAGCCAGAAGCTTTGGGCTCCGGGCCAAATGGGCAGAATCTGAACCCAGGCCATCTGCCTCCAAATCCCCTTGCTGCGTTGCTCTCCCAAGATAGATGATTCCACTTCCCCAGGGGTGACCAGATAGGGCCTCGTCTCGGTTCAGGCAGCACCAGGAGGCCAGGGCTGGCTTGAAGACCTAGCTGGCCCCAGGGCTGCTCCTCAGCTGTCCACCCTCCAGGTGGGCCACGGAGCTCAACAGGCCTCAGCTGCAGCCCTGACGGCTCCTGCCAAGCTGGCACTCTGAGCCTGGGGGTGCCCCAGGGGATCCCGGGCCAGCAGCTGGGCTGACCTCAGGGCCAGCATTTCCGTAAACACCCCGACGAGCCAGCCCCGCGTGGTCGGCCCATGGCCACTCGCCCAGAGGGGCTGAGGTTTGGCTGACCCTGTGTGGTTTCCTCTACAAGGCCACGTCCACCCCTCTGCCTGGCTGGCCTTCCAGTAATGAAGCGTCCTCTCGGGCTGGGGGGACGGGGCACTGGGGACTTCCAGCCCCTTCCCTTCCTTCCACGGCACCCTCCCTCCCCTCGAGGAGGCTGGGTACCCAGCGCCAAGTGGCTCCCCTGAGTTAGACATATGGCAGCTTCCTGCCAGCGCCCCAGGGACAGGGGCTACGGCGGAGTGCTGCCCAGGCGCCAGCCATGGCCGGGCCCATGTCCTTTCTGCAGCGGGGAGGGACAACCCCGTGGGGGGCTTACGTGTGCCAGCCAGGTGTGTCGCCCTCACGGCATCCGGCAATGACAAACATCGTTATCCTCCTGGTTTTACACCAGGAGGGGTGGCGCACAGCTGGAATCCCAGCGATTCCAGAGGCTGAGGCAGGAGCATCCCAAGTTCAAGGTCACCTTGGGCAACTTAGCAAGACTCTCAGCAACTTAGCAAAATCCTGTGTCAAAATGAAAAGAGCTGAGAAGGCAGAGTGTCCCTGGCTCAACGCCAAGCACGGCAAATAATAACCACAGAAATCGTTCAGAAGGGAAAACCAAAGCCCAAGGGTGAGAGAGCGTCTCAAGGTCAGCAAGCCAGAGCTGGGATTGCACCCAGGTGGTGGGCTGCGGAGTCCCTGTCCTGACTACTGTGCTATATGGCCTCCTAAAGGGCGGCCTGGGGTTGAGGGTGTGGGACAGCCTGGTCTAGAGACCCTGGGTTCTGTCCCCAGTATTGAAAAAAAAAATAGATGGATTGAAAGCACCTTCCAGTTCCTACTGTCTGGCGTTTGGATAGTTAAGTGGGCTCAGAGGGATGGGAGACCTGGTCATGTCCTGGATCTCTCATTTACTTTCTGTGTGACCTTGGGCCAGTCACTTCACCTCTCTGAGTCTCAGCATCCAAGTGAGGTTGTTCTGAGAATTAAACGGCTGGGCACAGAGGATCCAGGGATGGGTCGTGCCTCATGATGAGTATTCCTGCAGTGTCTGTCCTTGCCCACGTCCACTGCAGCCATTCTCTTTGGGTAAGGAAGGGGTGGCAGCCACAGTTGAGACCTGCCCTTCTGTCTCTGGGTTGCCTCCAGGAAAAGCTATTTCCCAACGCCTGGCCCCTCCAGAAGGACCAGCAGGTCAATCTCTGGCTGTCTCTTGGACACAGCTTTGTCCATCATCCTCCACATCTGGAGGACAGTGCAGAGCCCAGGAGAGGAGAGGAGCAGGTGAGAGTGCTGTGTGACCTTGGGGTCAGTCCCTGCCATCTCTGGGCTTTGTCTCCCCTCCTGAGGAAGAAGGGCCTTGGGACTCTAGAACTTGGAAGGGCTCCTCCATGGGGCCTTGGGGACTGTTCAGCTGAGAGCCCCCAGCCCCTGCTCATCCCAAACCATTTTTCTTGAGGCTATGTTAAATAGAAGAATTTTTTATGAAGTTTCATTCTGAGAAGCTCGAGAAGGGGGCTCTACTCCCCCACCTGGGAACCCTGAGCCCACGCTGATGACCGGCCGGTGACTCAGCCCTTCTCAGCATATCCTGCCATCCCATGACTGGGGCCCCAGGGCCGGCTCCTAACCCCGTTCCTGCCCCCACACAGGGACTGGGAACAATTACCTCCCTCCTCAGCCAGGCCAGATGTTCACGAGGCCTTGGTTTGCTGACCACATGTGACTCAAGAGCTAGAAGAGTCCCAAGAGGCTAAAAGGGGAACCTGTGATGTCACAAGTGGGGACTGGGGCCCCAAGAGGCCAGGAGAGTTGCCTAAGGTCACTTGGGGGAGAGATCGCTCCAGAGGCCCTGGGATGTGTCCAAGGTCTCGGGCCCTATTTTTACCCCAGCCACAAATGTGCACCCCACTAGCACGGGGCCTCTCCAGCTCTGTCACCCCAGCTTCCCACTGGCTGTGGGGCTTCATCCAGACTCAGCTGCTCACAGCTTCCCAAACAGTCCCACCGTCCTGCCTTTGTCTCTCCCACCCCTCTGTTTGAACGGCCTGGACAGCACTTTGTTTGAAGACTCTGTGCCATCTCCACCAGGAAGCCTTTGAAAGTCACCTCCTCACCTCCAGGCTGGGAAGGTCCTCCTTCTCTGCCCTCAGAACCTGTCCTTCCTGTTGATTGTGCTGAACATCTCCACTTACCTTTTGCCCTCTGGTCTGTGAGCTCATGGTGACAGAGATTTTCTTTTCTATTTTTTTTTTTATTAGTAGGACATGTTCCACTAAGTCAGTGTTTAATGCATAATACAAGGATGGAGGGATGTACAGGTGGGTGGATGGATGGATGTACAGGTGGGTGGATGAGTGGATGGATGGATGGGTGAATGGATGTATGGATAGATGGATGGATGCACAGGTGGATGGATGGATGTACAGGTGGATGGATGGATGCATAGATGGATAAATGAATGTATGAAAAGACAAATAAATGATTGATGGACAGATGGACACGGGAATTGGATAGGTAATGATGCCTGTGGGGGGAATCAGATGTAAGAGGTAAGTCCTTGGAGACTGGGCATCCTGACTATTATGGTTTAGCTATGAGGTGTTCCCCAGAACTCCTGTGTGAGACAATGCCAGAGTTTTCAGAGGTGAAATAATTAGGTTATAAAAGCCTTAACATAATCAGTGGATTAATCCACTGATGTGGATTAACTGGGTGGTAACTCTAGACGGGAAGGGTATGGCTGGAGGAGGTGGGTCACTGGGTGGGCCTCTGGTGCGTGGAGCTCTCTCTGCCCCCAGGAAGCCGAGTCTGAGCTGCTTGGCTCCATCACACCTTCCACCTTGACATTCTGCCTCCCCTCAGGCCTAGAGCTATGGAGTCGGCCATCCGTGGACAGAGACTCCCGGGACCATGAGACAAATAAGTGTTTTCTTCACTGTGCGTTCTTGTCAGGTCTTTTTGGTCACAACACAAAAGTGACAGAAGCATTGACGGAGGGCTGTGGCCTGATGCTCTGAGGGAAAGCCAGCCAAGGGCAAAGCCACCCCGCCTGGTGCCTGGTCCCTCCTGACCAACTGGTGCCCACTCAGCGGGCTTCCTGACCTCTGGTGATTAGTGGGACCCCAGAGTTGAGAGGAGTCACCCTGCCTTGGACATTCTGAGACTCCTCACTCCACACCACCCTCCAGGTGGGAGCTGCCACCAAAAATTGCCTTCAGACACAGAAACACAGACCCTAGGACCAAGAGGCCCTAGAAAATAAGGAACTGACCCTCCCCTACTTTACAGATGAGAAAACTGGGCCAAGCAAGGCCGAGGAACTTGCCCTGGGGCCCAGCATGGAGCACCATGAGAAGCCGGGTCTTGCGGTTGGTTTACTCATTCGTGCAACCACTTGGTGTCCAGAGCCCAGTGTGCCCAGGCCAGTGCCTTTTCTCTGGCTGCTGGGCCTGTCAATAAGTGTCACACCATTTTCCAAAGCCCCTTCCGGGTCCCGTCACGACCTCCAGCTCCCTAGCAGGCTTATCTACGCTTCCCCAGCGGCAAGCTTGGCACCACCCCCATGCCCACCCCTCGCCCAGCAAAGGAGGATGACTTCATTGTCAGGAACCCCCAGTCACAATGGCACATGCAGCCGCACACAGAGAGGGTCACGGTCCACCCCCTCTGGTGGGGACTATGCCGGTCCCTGCACATCCATCCCTGCCCGCTCAGACTAAAGCCAAGAGCAGCTGTCCAGGCTCACAGCTGTCCAGGCTCACAGCTGTCCAGGCTCACAGCTGTCCAGGAAGAGCCATCACATGGCACCCAGGAGCTCGGGGCCAGGAGCAGATCTCTGAATTCCTGCCCAAGCCGGGGAATGTGTGGCCAGGAGAGGCCACAGAGAGGTGCAGGGCGGGGGCAGGACACCGGCAGGTCAGCGGCACGGGCAGCAATCCCCCCCTGCCCCCACCCTGGCATGGGGAGGAGCCGTGCCAAGGCTCCTGTCACGGAGAAATGGAGCCTCCAGTTGGGGCTCACAAACTCAGACCCTGGCAGGCCGTGGCCACGAGCTGGGCCCCTTTGATGATGTATGTGACCTCACTGAAGACGTGGGGCAGCTCAGTGTCATGGGGGCCAAAATAAGGTTCCAGCCTGTGCCACAGAAAAGTTTCTGAGACTAAACCAGCAAGTTACAGTATAAGAGACGCATTCATGGATCCAAAAGTCACTTCTAGGACAAAATTAATATGATAGACACACTCCTGACAAGGCCCATCACCATGGAAGAGAGTAAACAGGGAGATAAGCGGCGAGGGGGGAAAAGTAATTTAAAAGCTACCATCAGATCCTGGGAAGGCCGAGGCAGGAGGACGGCAGGTTTCCAGGCGGCCCCTTAGTGAGGCCCTGCTCAAGGTAAAAACTTAAAAAGGGCTGGGGGTGCAGCTCAGGGGTACAGCACCCCTGGGTTCAATCCCTAGGACACCCCCACCCCCCAAACAAAGCAAAACTATTGTGAAGCATCTACACACTTACAGATTTGAAAACTGAGGGAAATGGATAAGTTCCTAGAAAGGTATAAAAATGCCAAAATATTGGCCCGAGAACCGATAGATCAATCACGCTGATCAATCACACACAGAAACTGAAATGGAGTCAGAGCCCCACCGGCCTCCAACACGCCACCCCAGGAGCTCTGAGAGGTGAGTTGTGCTGAACTTTAGGAAACAATTAGCTTCTGCTTTGTATAAGCTGTGACGAGGAAGGAGAAGCCGCCAACCTAGCTCATTTTATAAGTATGATCTTGATCACAAAAACCAGATGAGGCCATACCATGAAGGAAAATGATGGGCCTGCTTCACTTGTGAGCACAGAGACACACCCAAGAAAACATTTCCTGAATGGATCCCGCAATGTTAATTTCTGCTGTTGCACCACCAGCCGGAAGGGCTCGTTCCAGACAGCTCTCGGCTTCAGGCAGCGGTCAGTGGAATCCCTGCCTCAGTGGACCAAGGGAAACAGACCCGAGCCAGGGCCGCAGAGGCAGAGAGTGTGGGTGTGTAGGCGTGGCTTCAAAATATTGGTGGGTTTTGTTTTATTTTTGTTTTTGGCAAACCGGGAGCATAAGAAAAGTTCCTTAATGTGGTAGAGATTTTAAAACTATAGAAAACTCCCTGGTGGGGAAGCCCTATGCACCTTGTAAGATCAGGACCAGCTCACCTGCTGCAGTTCAAGGCCCAGGGCCAGCGAGCCAGAGGAAGCCTTCAAAGAATGTGAGCAGTGCCATTCTCAGAAGGGAAGATGTCCTGGAGGTGGGGTGGCCCTCCACCTTGAGCTAGCCCAAGACATGGACAGAGATGAAAACTAACGACAGATGGGAGTTCAGCCACAGTCAGTGACACCTTTACTTCAGCAATGACAACCTGTGGGGGTTCTGTTTCTGTTTTTGTCTTTGCCATATTTTTATTGGTGCATTATAGTTACACATAATGGCGGGATTTGTTGTTAGGTGTCCTTACAGCACTCAATGCCGCCTTCCTCCCTCTCCTCCCTCTCCCCGTCCCTCTCCTCCCTTTCTGGGTCCCTCTCCTCTACTCTGCTGATCTCCCTTCAATTTTCATGAGACACCCCCCCCACACCCTGCTGCAAACTGCCCTTCCTTTTGCTGTCTGGCTCCCACATAGAGAAAGCATGTGACCTCCATCTTCTGTGTTTGACTAATTTTGCTTACCATAGTGTTCTCAAGTTCCATCCATTTTCCTGCAAATGACAGAGTTTTATTTTTCTTTATGGCTGAATTAAACTCCATTGTGGATATGTACCACATTTTCTTAACCAGTGGTTTTAAAAAAATTTTTTTTTCTAGTTGTAGATGGACACGATACCTTTATTTTATTTTATTTATTTTTATGCGGTGCCTGGGATTGAACACAGTGCCTCGTGCATGCTCGGCAAGCGCTCTGCCACTGAGCCACAGCCCTGGCCCCTTAACCTGTGTTTTTAATATGTGAATGTGAATGAAATCTGCAAGCAGAGTCCAAGGTGGGCATGGCAGCTCTGGGTGTCACGAGAGTCCCAGTCCACTGTTTATCTTCGTTTGACCCTCCTGTGCCCATGAGGCCCATCTCCAAGGCACCCTCTTGGTCCAAGGTGGCTGCCCAACTCCAACTTCACGACTGCATTCCTTACTAGAAGCAGAAGGAAGCAAGAAGTGGAGGGAGTGGGACAAGAGGGAAGCCCTTCCTTCCAAGGAGCCGTCCCGGAATCTGCCCATGACACTTTCGTTTGTGTCTCGTGGCTGGACTCTCGCCACATGGCCACACCTCGGGGCAAAGCCGAGGACATCACCTCCCCAAATAACCAGTGCTTGGTAACTACAGAAGGAGGCAGAGGAGGATAGAGGAATGGGCTCTGATGAGGCTCTGCTGGAGATCCTGAAGCAGACCAGGGACCCCAGGCCCAAGGACCCCTGCCACAATCAAGCCAGGTTTGCACACAGAGGGTGTGACAGACTTAGTCTGCAAGCTGGTTGTACAAAAAGATATCATCCCTGTAGAAACTTGTGAACCTGTGTCTGGTGGAGAGGACGAACAGGGGACACTTGTTATGTGAACTTCCAGTTACCCCCTCCCCCACTGGGTACAAAGTTCAAAGAATTTCCAGAATCTTTATTCAGAGAATCTGAGGCGACAGCAGTCAATAAACCTGCTTCCTGAAAACCCCTCAGGTGTCCAGCCTCTCCGTCCTGCTTCAATCCTGGTCTCTGAAAGGGGAAACTGGGGCTCGGAGAGGTGAGGAATTTCCACTCCGCCACAGAGCAAATCAGCAGCAGAGTTGGGGGTTTCTTGGGACTGACCGTTGGCCCTCCACAGCACGGCGTCCTCTCTCGCGCTCTATGTCCAGTCACAAAGTGGTGCTCCTCTCGCTCCCAGCCCAGCCTGGCTCAGGGCTGTTTCTGGATCCTCTGACTTCTGGGCTCTACCACCTGTGAACGCCTCTCCACCTGCCCAGCCTCACACACGGAATGTGGTGAAGTGCTGCCCGGGCACACACTGAGAAGGTGAGCGGGGACCCCACTGCCGCTGGCCAAAAGGATATTATGTCTCTCACTCTGATTCCTCTTCATGGGCAAACACAGAAAGGTGGCACTTCCCAGGCTCCCTTGCACTTAAACTGAAGTCATGTGACCAGTTCTGACCAATGAAATGTCTCTTTCAAGATGACCTCTGTGGCTTCTGGTCCAGAACAGGAATTCACAAACTGCTGCGCATGTGCATCTCCTGGGGGTTGTATCAAAAAGGCTGAGCACCTCCATTCCAAATAAGCAGCTGGGTGACACTTGATGCTCTTGGTCCTTGAGCAGGGTGAGACCAGGCTGATGCTGAAGCTGAAGAACCGCCATCCCCCATCGCACTGAGCAAGAAGTAAGCCTTCCTTGAGTTAAGACACAGATTTGGGCTGTATTTGTGGCCTCAACACAACCTAATGTACCTGATTAATACTTTGGAATAAGGAATTCTCATTTAGTCAGTCAACCCATCTCAGTTTTCTTTCTTATTTATTTATTTATTTATTTATTTTTATTGAGGATTGAACCCAGGGGCCCTTAACCACTGAGCCACATCCCCAGCCCTTTTTATCTTTTACTTAGAGACAGGGTCTCCCTGAGTTTCTTGGGGGGGGCCTTGCTAAGTTGCTGTGGCTGGCTTTGAACTCGTGATCCTCCTGCTTCAGACTCCTGAGCCCCTTGGATTATAGGCATGCACCACCGCACGGGGCTTGACTCAGTTCTTAAGCACAGACTCATTCTGTGCCCTGGGCACTTCACGCATGAGGAGATGCTTAAGCTTGGGGTAGCACAGGTGCCCTTGACGTTGACAGTCTCCTTAAATTTTGCATCTAAGTACCATATAACCTCACCCAAGTCCCAGCCCTGCAAGTCCACAGGGGAGCTGGGATTTGAACCAGCGACCTTTGGACTTATGAACCTGTGTTTCCTTTTGGTTAAGCAAAAGGGTAGCCACATTTGTTTGGGGTATTATTTTGGAGATAGAGGCTGTAGTAGCGACCCCAAAATCCATGGGTTCCCTTACATCCCTCTGGTGCCAAATGTGGCAATTTAGGGACCCGAGTCACTGCTAACCAGTCAGTGGAGTGGCATTCCTGACACAGCCTGTCCTTTGAGCTGTGCCTGGGTTGATCCCTCACAATTTCTCACCCTTGACACTGCCCACGTGCTTCCTGACCTGGCCAGGCCCCAAGGCCTCTGCCGCCCACATTCTCCCATTCTTGGTTATTAGAGAGAAAAACTTCCAAGAAAAGCCCTTTCCCTGGCCTAGAGGGCCCTGCAAGCAGGAGCCTGCCCTGCTCCTCCCCAGCTGCCTCCTGCACAGGCGGGCAATGCGTTGCTGGCTGGAGCCCACCGCACAGCAGCCACGGCTGGCAGCGGAGAGTGCGTGCAGCAGGTGATGCGGCCCTGACCAGCCCTCCTCCTCACACCTCCTAACTGTCCTCTTGGCTCCGAGACAAGTAGTTCAGCACGGGGCCTCTCGGGGAAAACCCATCAATGACCTTAGAAGTCACAGGGGTCAAAGCAGTGAGCACCTGAGGACAGAGAGCATAGTTTTGGAAGGAACATATGGAACCTTCTGGAAATGTGGCTTGATGGGATGGGGATTATATGGGTAGGTACATGTGATCATGTATACATGTATGGGGAGGGTCATTAAGCTTTACATTCAATACTAGTGCATGTAGCACTTCTTCTTCTTCTTAATTATTATTATTATTATTACTATTATTGTTGTTGTAAATTTCTACCTTTGATAAGATGCTGGTCCATGAACACCAATGCAGCCTTCCTGGGAATCGTGAGTTCCACCTTCCTCTTCTGAACACAGGTCTCTACAGGGGATGTGAGGGAAGATGTCTGGCGTCCATGGGCAGTGTGTTGGCCAATATTGAGAAAGACATTGCTAAAATCTTAAAAATGAAATCTGGTATTCAGTAGAGTGATATGGGGTGTCTGCTTCTTTTTGTTAAGCACTTTTCTCTACATGTTCCCCCTCCAAGTAAAAAACATATCACAGAGAGCTCAGAGGTGAAGAGAAGAGCCCAGAGATGGAGAGCCCACAGATGAAGCAGCAAAAACACATAATGTAAACTGAAATTTCAGTTCAGGAGTCCTAGGGACCTGGGCTCTCTGGCTCTGTGGCCTCAGGCAAGTTATTTAACCTCTCCGCACATTTCCTTTTTTTGCTGAGGTGTGGATCCAGAGGAAACAACAGTTTTATAAGTAGTACTGAGTACGAGTTCTGGCTCTTGCTGGAGGCTCAATACATGATCACTTTCATTGTCAAAACCAGTACCCAGAAAGGACATGAAGGTGAGAGTGGTCTTTCTGGGGTGCAGGCCATTAGGGAGTGGGCAGAGAATTGAGAGAGAAGATGAGTTGGCAGGAAGTCAGTCTGCTCTTCACATCTGTGCCAGCAAACTGAATAATGTCAGTGATTTAGCTGACATTAAGTTCTAAACCATTGTTGCAATAACTGTTGGATTTTAATGATACATATGTAAGCATCAAATTACACATTTTAATTCTTATCCTTTAATAAAGTTTAATAAATTCTTATCCTTTAATAAATAAATGGGTGTTAGAGTTGCCCCCAGGGCATGTGGACTCAGGATCACATCTTCACGGACAAACAAAGTTCCTAACAGTTTGGAATCTCTCAAGTGTGAAATGTATTTGGTTCATTCCATGAAGATCACTGGAAATCATTTTGTTGTATGAAGGAGGGGGAGTAAGCAGATGACCCATTTGGATGTAAGATATTCTAGCCACGTCTCTGAACATCAGTTTTCAAAAACAAGACCCTCAAATCCTACCTTCCTTCATTTCTCGGAACCTCTCACCACTGCCTCCTGCCTGCCAAGGTCAAATCCTGGGTCCTCACCTTCAGCCTCTTCTCCCAACCCCTACAGCAAGTCACTCTTCTTCCTCATCCACTGCCCATTCTAGAACCTTCTGCTGTCTGGCATCATTGCTCTGAGATTTGGAGTACTGGTGGAGATGATGGGGACCATAGCCTTCCTCAGCCATCCCTTGACGTCACCTTAATTATTTACCATTATTACCAAGCCTGTGTCTTTTTGTCCCCTGCTCTTGGGGCTAGAACTTTGCAGATGTTCCCACAGTCTTGGTGGTATGTGTTAGTCTCTGCAGACATCCCACTGCACAGGAAGGTGCAGTCCCACCAGGTCCCTTCGGCTCCAGAAGAGCACAGCTGGCATGCTGTGCCCACCTCCAGGCACCTGGATGTGTGTTTGGAATATTCTGCCTCCTTAGCCCTTCCTTTTCTTGGTTCTCTGAAAGCTGTTCCTCACTCTTGGTCTGATCAAGGGACCCCCCTCAGTATTCCCAGGAATCTCGCAGTTTCCCACTATCTCCCCCTCTGGCCCACCCCCCAAGTCGGTGCTGTCTCCAGCCCCGGCGGGAGGCTCCGGGTGACCAAATCAAACAGAATGGCTTTGGTTTGAGCAGATCCTGCAGCAGGGCTCAGCAAGTACTAGCACACAGTAGGCCCAGCCTGCCCAGGCTCTTCCACCATGGGCAGGCCACCTTCCAGAGCCCGGGAAGGAGGCCTGGGGCAGCCCCCTGTTGCCAAGAACAGAGAGGCCGCCAAGGAAGTTCTGCTCTGGGTCACACCCACCTCTGGGTGGCTGCCAATCTCCCTGCCAGAAACCGCAGGCCAGGCTGGAGCTGCCCAGAGTCCCGGCCACGGGGCTGAGGAGGGCTTGGGTCAGGTCTGCAAAGGGGGTGTTTGCTGGACGCTTCTGGTATCGACAGCCCCCTGGGTGGGGCAGGGGCTCTGAGCAGGGCTGGAGCAGCTATGGCAGCAGCTTGAGCTAACGTACTTGTGCTGGAAGGAGCTAGCGAGGGCCCGCCAGCCTGTCACAGGCTCTTGGCGTTGGCACTGCCTCTGGCTACACACACACACACACACACACCACACGCACACACACGCACTGGCAGGCACCCTGTGGTGGTCTCCACGGTCTCACACTCAGGTAAATGGGCTCATCATGGGGACTGTGAGGATGGGGAGAGGGGCAAGGAATGAACAGGCCAGCGTAAGTGTGTGTGTGTGTGTGTGTGCAAGTGTGTGTGCCTGGGAGTGACCTCACAGCTGCCGGAACATAAAGACTCACAGGTCCTGCCTCCCAGGCTCCAAGCTGGCTCCGCGGGGCACAGGGACATGAGAGGCACAGCACAGACCCAGCTCCTGGCCTTCTCCCTCCTCTGCCTGCTCTCAAAGGTAAGGGGGCCGGGCCCTGAATGCGCCCCGACTTCCTCAGTGTGGGGGGTGGGTGTAAATGTACAGCCTGAGCTCCGCAGCTCACCAGGGGCACAGTGTGGCCTTTGTGCCCAAGCCCAGCTCCCTGCCTGGTCCCAGACATGGCCTCTTTCTAGCTCTGCTGTGGGACCTCAAGCAAGTCCCTTTTCTAGTCTGAGCCTCAGCTTCTGCCTCCGTTGAATGGGCGTGAGGCTCATGAGGCCTCTGAGGAGACCACTCATGACAACCTCCTCCAACACTGAGCACAGGCCCTGGGACCCCATGAGTGTTCAGAAGACACCTCCAGTCCCCACAACGCCTCTTCAAAGACAGGGCATTCTAGACAGGAGGAGCTTTACCTATGTCCAGGCCAGGGCTGGGATGGACGCTGGAGTCTAACTGACCGAAAAGTCTACAATGTGAGGACACTGTGCTGCGGGGCCCTCAGGTGGGGGTTGGCTGCTGGAGAGGCCCAGGGACCCCTCTGTGATCCCTCCTCCCTCTGTGCATTTCCACAGGGCTTGTGGGCCACCCACTTTGCCTAATGTGCATAACAATCCCAGAAGGGATTATAGCCCCCATTTTAATCAAGTGAGGCTCAGAGAGGAGAAGCAACGAGTTCAGAGCCACAGAGCAAAGAAACGTGAGAGTAGAAGAAAATGGAGCAGTGGGGCAGACAGGCCTGGGGGTGTGTGAAGTGGGGTCCCAGCCTGAGCCTCCCACCCTAACCTGTCCAGTGCCACAGCTGCCAAGCTGGGTCACCTCCTCAGCAAATGCTGAATTCTTGGAGCCAGGGAGGTTGGTCCCTGAGGAGCCAAGGTCTTGGTGTATTTTTATGCTCCTTGGAGGCACATGGGGGGTGGCAGCTTCTCCTCCAAGGCCCGAGCAGTCTCACCAGTATCCCGGGCCTGCTGCTGGCTCTCCCCAAGGGATTGGGGACATGATACCAGGGCATGTGGCTTGGGTAGTTGGAGCAGGGCCCCAGGTTTTGGGAGGAAGAGGGGCCCGGGATTATGAAAACCAAGGTAACCCTCCTGGCTCGTGCTGCACGCGGGCTTCTTCCCTGTCCCAGGAAACCACTGAGCATCCTGCAGAGAGACCCAGGGACTTGGCCATGGCCAACATGTGAAGCCACAAGCACCCACAGAAACAGAATTCCAAGTCTCCCAGGCAGGCGTGGGCTCCTGGGCTCCAGGCGGGGAATACGGGCAGGAGGCAGAGAGACCTGGAAACAAGCAGGGTCCTTGGAGGAGCTGACCACGACCTCACTTAATCACTCAGGAGAGGTGGTCTCCGACCACCAGATCGGGGAGGAGACTGAGTTCCACCTCCAGGTCACAAAGCAGCCAGGCTACTTACTGTAAGTCAAGGCAGGAAGTAGACCCAGTACCCTCGGGTAGCCACGCAAGGCTCTGGGCACACCTGGAGTGACCAGATGACTGGAAGTTAGGGCCAGAGTGCATGGGGTGGGTCCTGAGGAATGCCAGCAAGGGCACGTCCTTCCGTGGCTGTGCCAAAACACCCTCCTGACTTATCCTTCTTGAACAAATAGAGCCTAAGCTGGCATCTGAGTCCCTAGAGGTCAAGAGCAACTGAGAGCTCGGGCCTTGGATTCCACGAGCCTGGACCCTGGTCCTGGTTCCACTACTTTGGCTGTGCATTTCCTCATCTTTCAAATGGACATGCAGTTCACTGGAGGGTCAGATCGGATGACACAGTATCGACCTCCCAGGTGGCATGTCTGGTGTGGCAGGTGGTAGTGAGCTGTCGTCACTGACGTCATCAACAGATTCCCCCGGGTCTCAGGGCCTGCAGAAGGCAGCAGAGCTGGCTGGGTAGAGGGAGCCCACAGAGGGGCCCGGTGCTCAGTAGAAGGCTGTCTCTTGGCACCCTTATTTTCGGGTGAAGGGACCCAGGAGCCAATTCTGATCCGTGTCCCCACCATCCACAACAAAAGGAGTGGGCCTCTGGTTTGGAGAGCTCCAAAGTCAGCCTTTTCCTTCTCAGGTCAATTCTGTATGCATCACCTCTGGATTCATCAGCCCAGACTCAGATGATCAAGAAGGTCCAGATGCTCGTTTCTTTTTTATTTTATTTATTTTTTAGATGCAGTTGGACACAATACCTTTATTTTGTTTATTTATTTCTATGTGGTGCTGAGGATCGAACCCAGGGCCTCACACATGCTAGGCGAGCGCTCTGCCCCTGAGCCCAGCCCCGCCCCGCCCAGATGCTCATTTCTGATGAGCTCCCAGGGGAGGCTGTGCTACTGGACCAGACCACCTGGAGGGACGAGGCGAGGCCCCTCCTCTAGAATCCCAAGTTCTGCTGGGAGTTCTGTCGTAGGTAGGAGCCAGGTGGTGGCCTCCTCTGCCACCCAAACCAGAGGCTGGCCAGCCAGCGTAGGTGGCCCCTGCAGGTCAGGGTGGGAGCTGCAAGCAACGAAAGCCTGTTTACGGGACCTGGGGCCCCAGGGGAGGATCAGGGTACGGAATAGGGTGACCTGGTCATTGGCTGCTTTGGGTCACAAGAGAGATGTGACATCATTTGTTTTCTTAGCCCAAACTGCAAATCTTCCCTCCTCTGGAAAATACCCTCTAGTCCCCACAAAGTCTGCAGAGAATCAGTCCCCACAGAAGGGACGCAGTTGTTAATGGACCTTTATTTTATTCATTTATTTACATGTGGTGCTGAGGATTGAACCCAGGGCCTCACATGTGCTAGGCAAGCGCTCAACCACTGAGCCTCAGCCCCAGCCCCTCAGGGGACACCTTGAGCTATGCCTACCTCTTGGACCCCACCTTCAAATGCACATGCAGGGAGCACTTGGCATCTGGCTTATGGTCTGGTTGTTTCTTTGTCCTGGGTGGGAAGGGGCAGTTGGGTCACTTGGGTTGATACCTTGAGCCTGCCACTGGCAGGGTGGGTCCCTGGCCCGGGGTTTTCCCTACCACAGGAAAAGCCTACCAAACTGGGTTTCTAGGTCCACATGGGGGAAGCAGAGTTGGGCCTGACCCCAGCCCTGCAGTGGACACTCTGGCTTTTGGAGAGTCCCTTCCCCTTTCTGAAGCTCAGCTTCCCCATCTGTACACGGTGGGGTGGGGGTTAGCCCAGGGCAAAGGGGCTGAATACCTATCTGTGCTCTGGAAACCCTGGGCAGCTTGTCAAGTATACAGATTCCAGGGTCCTGCCACTGGGGCTTCTGATTTGCTAAGACTCAGAGGGGGTCTTAGGAGTTTCTTGGCTGGTGTGATGTGCATTCAGGGTTGGGAAACATACTTGGATTGTTTCAAAGACCAAAAGTGTTCATGGTACTTTTTGAGTTAATCAGCCTTCAAGCGAAGTATCCACGTGCTGGAAAATGTGCCATGTACTGTGCGGTTTAATCCTGGAGCTGTCGCTCATGCATTCCTATTTGCTCATAGAGGGCAGGGGCAAAGCCTGTTATTGTAATTAACAAAGATGATGATGGAGCTAAATGCATTGAGCACCTATTATGTGCTACAGGTTTGACTTGAGTCATTTCAGGCATCCCTCACGGCAAGCCTCTGAGTCAGATATTACCATTGGTCCCATTGCACAGGTGAGGAAACCCAGGCTCAGAGAGCTTGGTAACTTTCCCAGGATCACTCAGCTGATAAGGGGCAGAGCTCTTGCTCATGACCACAATGCCACACTTCCTCTTAGGGAGTGCCTGGAGACTGCTGGGGTTCAAGGTCAGGTCTACTGACTCTGAGGCCAAGGCATGGACCCCACCCTGATCAGCCTGGCAGAGAGGTGGCTAGTATGAGGGTTTCATTGTCTACCTCGGGGCTGAGCAAGGTTTCTGTCTCTTCAGGTGTGTGCCCAGCTGTGCCCGACACCTTGTGCCTGTCCCTGGCCACCACCCCGATGCCCGCTGGGGGTGCCCTTAGTGCTGGATGGCTGTGGCTGCTGCCGGGTCTGTGCACGGCGCCTGGGGGAGCCCTGCGACCACCTCCACGTCTGCGACTCCAGCCAGGGCCTGCTCTGCCAGCCTGGAACAGGCCCCGGTGGCCAAGGGGCAGTGTGCCTCTGTAAGCAGGTTTGCGGGACTCACAGAGGGTGTGGGGAGGTCAAGGCCACTGCCCGAGTCAGAGAAAGCCCTCCGCCTCGTCCTTCTTACAGCCTCCTGCAGGTGCACCTTCCAGCCAGCTGGACCTGGGACCCTCCGCCGCTCCCTGGGCCTACTTCCTAGTGTCCTCTTTGACCTTCCTTGGCCTGCCCACCTGAAGGCCCCTCTCAGCCTTTACCTGCCCAAATCGTAGCCAGCCTTCAAAGCCCAGCCCTGCCTGGGAAGCCTCCCAGACTCTGCAGCCCAGAAGCCGCTATCCTCTTCTGAGAGTCCTAGTGACACTGGGGAAATAAAACACAGCCCCTTATTTAGGGCAGTGTCGGGCACTGTGTGAAGCACTTACTGCACAAGTCATGATCCTCCTAGTGAGGCAGGGGACAGGATGTCCTTTCAGACCCATTTTATAAACAAGGAACTGAGGCCCAGAGATGCTAGCTGACACACTTCACGTCACTCAGCTTGGGGCCTTTGCAAACAGATCTAAGCAATGCTCCCTCTCGTCCTCCTCCTGGGTCACAGTCCTGGCTGTGCCCTTCCACCATGACCTTGAGCACGGGCAAGGCCTGGCACCTGCTGGCACTGCAGGGCAGGGGTTGCAGTCTTGTTCTGATGACACTCTACACAGGCTGGGCTGTTCCTGTTGCAGGGGGCTGTCCTGTGCATGGGGGGACACTAGCAGCCTCCTTGGGCTCCACCTGCTAGACCCCATAGCCGCTCTCCCTGCCCCCTCAAATTGACAGCTGGGTTCAGAGGATGCCAAGTGCCCCCGGGGCACAATTATCCCCTGTGGATAACCACTGCTTCAGGGAAATAAAAAGAGGTTAGAGGTTTTTAAAAATGATAAGGCCTGGAGAAGGATTTGCCTCTTTCATCCACGTGCATCTCATACTTTTGTAAAAATAGAGAGAGAGAGAGAGAGGAGAGGAAGGGAGACTCATGAATCATTGAAAATGAATCCATCTGTAGAAAAAGTCTTACTAAAAAACAATAAAACAAAACTTATAGACAGAAATTTAGCAACAGTGAATCCTTGTTAAATGTTCCCTTCGGCAGGAGGAGGAAAGAACGAGAAAGGGATGATTGGTTAAACTCACAGATGACCACTATGAAAATGTGCCTAAAGAAAAACTGACAGATGTGACACTTAGCTTCCACAGCTATTATTTAGATTCTCCATGACATAAGGCAGAGTTTATGTATTGAACTGTGTAACCCTGCCCACGTGCCAGGCTTCACAAATATCAACTCCCTTAATCTCACAACAGCCTTTTGAAGTAGGTACTAATAGATGGAAAAATGAGGCACAGAGAGGCTGATCAACCTGCCCAAGGTCCCAGAGCTCATAATGGCCAACTGGGATTTGAACTCAGAGATCTGGTTCCGTGATCTTAGGCTCCGACACTCTTCTGCTCAATGGCACACAATGAGTGCCTAGTAGCTGGTACTGTCAATAACTTCACTAAGGGCTCTCCTCACCCACTCTTGATTTCAAACTCTTGACTTCAAACACCTGCAGCCAGATCTACTTGGTCTCTGCTCCTTCCTGCCATTCCCAGCCCTGGTCCGGCAACATGGTGATGCTCACAAGTTTTCATGATTTGCACCCAGTTTAGAGGCTGGAAGCTGGTGGCCTCCATGTGAGTCCGAGCCTTTATGGACACAGTTTCACCTTCTCCTGAACATGGAGGTGGATTCTGTTACCCCTGTTTTGCAGATGAGGGAACTGGGTTAAGTCACCTGCCTAGGCCACAATTTGTAAGTGACTGAAGGTAAAACAAAAAGAGAGCAGAGGAGGGTACAGAGTCCCCAGAGGGCAGGACTGGTCTGTGCCTGGGGGAAGCGGGGGGGGGGGCGGGGGGGGGGCTCAGTGGAAGGCGTCATTTGTGGGAGGTTCCTGGAGAAGGGGACATTAGAGAGGACCCGGGAGGAGGAGGAGGAGGGCTTTGGCAGCGGGAGGTGTGTGGCCAGGCAGGGGAATTCCAAGTGTGCTAAGTTGGGAGGTGCCTGGTGACATCTGGGAGCACAAACAGATACACACAGTCCCTGATGTGGGGAGTGGCCACTGAGGGATGGCTGCCTGACCCCCATCTCCAAGCTGATGACCAGGGAGGGCTGAGAAACTGGGCTAAAATTATCACCCCAGCTGATGTTCCTAAACAGCCCTCTGTTTGCAGGTCATCCCCGTGACCCCGAGGCCCCCGGGCAGTGGCAGCAGGCGCCAGGCTGGAGATCTGGGCTTGGCCAGGCCAGGGTGGGGATTAAGGTGCAGCTGCCCCTGTGGGTTCCAGGGAACCAGCAGCCACATGATCCAGGCCAAAGGGTCAGGGACTTGGAGCCAAAGGACTGAGGCCTGAGCCCGGAGAGGGAGCTGGCCCGGGTCTTGGCCTTCCCGGAATGATAAGCGGCCCCCGCCCCTTGATGGAGCGCCTCTGCGCCAGGCTGGGACTGAGATACTCACTGGGCGCTCGCTCACTTTACCTGCCAGGGCCCTGCGGCAGCACCAAGGCTCAGAGAGGCGAAGTAACTCGGCCCTGGGTTCCCAGCTTGGGTCCAAGTACTTGTGGGTCCTAAACCCTCCACGTCTGAGGGTCTGTTGAAGTTTCTCTCACTAGACCTGGAGGCCTGCTGCCAATGAGCCCTTGCCCCAGACCCAGTGAACTGTCACCCAGGTCTCCAGGAAGCCTCCCCCCCACTCACACCTGTTTCTTTGCCCCCCGGACAGCTGACATACCTTTCCAGGTGACTTTGCTGCTTGTCTTCCGCTGGCTTGGGGTCCCTCCAGTCACTGAGGTACAGTGTGTCTCATTCCCAGCTAGGAGCAGGCGGCCACAGCAGGCACACCAGCCCTCGCTGGAACGCTGGGGCATTGGAACTGTTTAGTCGGAGCCTGTCACAGGCTGAGCCTTGGGCCAGACATTTCAAAGGGCATCTGAGGGTCTTATGTCCCAGCCAGGCTCTCAGCCAGCCCTGGGGGATGCCAGGAGGAACACTCTGCCCCAGCCCCAGTTTGCGTCGGTGGAGGAAGTGGTAGTGAAACCCATATCTCAAGGGCATACTTCTCCGTCTCCTAGGCACCTTCTGTAAGCCTTTCATTGTGCTACTACATATTATCCACGTGACCTGAAGGTACAAATGACCACTCTCATCATTGCAATTATTCAGGCTACTCAGGGAAGTTAAGTAAAGTGACCCAGAGTCACACAGCCAGCAAGTTAAGCCCTGATGTGACAGTGGTGACTGCAACGCAGCAGGACAATGAGGTTGTTGCATGATGTCCCTGAGTGTGCACTATTCTGCTTCTACTCAGGATAACAACACAGTAGCCAGGACCCGCTGACCGTCTCCTTTTTGTTGGATTCATTTCCTACATCACTTCACTTGGTCTATACCACCTTGCGAAATAAGTACCACGAGATTCCAATTTGCAAATGGGTAAACTAAGGCAAGGAGAAGTGAAATCACTTGGTCCACAGCTCAGAAAGGGCAGGCTGAGCTTTAAGCCTGGCTGGTCATCTGGCACACCCTGTACAGGGTCCCAGTGTCCTGCCTCAGGGACAGTGGGGGCTGGTGGGCCCGGTGCACGTTGCTGGGACGGAGCCCTGGGCAGTGTGCCACACCCTGAGGGCGCGGCTTCCCCAGGGATCCTGGCAGCTCTGCGGAAGGGCCACGCAGAGCTGGGATGACCAGAGCCCTATTTCTCCTTCCTCTGCAGTGGGAGAGGACGACGGGGGCTGCGAGCTGAACGGCCGCCTCTACCAGGACGGGGAGACCTTCCAGCCGCATTGCAGGGTCCTGTGCCGCTGTGAGGACGGCGGCCTCACCTGCCTGCCGCTGTGCAGCGAGGACATCCGCCTGCCCAGCTGGGACTGCCCGCGCCCCAGGAGGGTGGAGGTCCCTGGCAAATGCTGCCCCGAGTGGGTGTGTGACCAGGCGGCCAGGCGGGCCGTCCAGCCCCTCCANCCGTCCAGCCCCTCCAGGGCCAAGGTGAGCTCCGGATGGCTCAGGCCACGGAGGGGAGGGGGCTTCGTGCTAGGACACAGGGACACTTCAGAAACGGAGAGGGGTGGGCGAGGAGAAGTGGAGACAGTGGAGGGAGAATCACCAGGCCACCTTAAGCTCGGCTGAGCCCGAAGTGCTGGATTTTAAACAATCAGAATGGAAAATAAAAGTCAGGAGGCAGAGTGGGGTGGGGAGGGAGGGTAGGACACCGGAGCCGAATCCTCCTCCGTGCACAGCAGAGGAATGCAGGATGTGACAGGGACCTGATGTTTACAATACAGCAGCCCCCACTGCCAGCACATCACCAGTGCATCACCATCTGGACTCATCAGAAGGAACTCCAACTGAACCAGGCAAGGTGGCTGTCTCTGGGACGTGGGCCTCGGACCGGGCAGAGATAGAGAAAAGACAGTTACTCCTGCTAGGAACCCTTCAATTTTAGAGGTTTTATTGCTGTTGTGTTGCTTTTTAAAAACCTATGGTTGTTGGGGCTGGGGGTGGAGCTCAGTGGAGGGGGGGCACTTGCCCAGCATGCGCAGGCCCTGGGTTCCATCTCGAGCACTGCAAAAAAAAAATATATATATATATATATATGTGTATGTATGTATGTATGTATGTATGTGTGTATGTATATATGTATGTATGTATGTATGTATGTATATATGTGTATGTATGTATGTATGTATATATAGTCATTAGATGAATGTGGCTTTACAAAAAGGGAGGCAGGCAGTGCCACAGTGGTGCTGCACGCGGCAGAGGTATGCAACTTGGCGAGCTCAGGCTGTGGAGTCTGTACCAGCTCTAAACCCAGCTTCCTTGCTGTGCAGCTCTGGGGGTTGCTTAACTCCTCAGCCTCACGTTCTCCATCTGTGCGATGGGGGTAATGAGAGCAGCCACCTCGTAGAGTCGTGAGGGCTAAATGAACGAGCACAAGCAGAGCCCTTAAACGGCCCCAGCACACAGAGCGGCTGGAGCCGGGGCTGAGGGCAGCCTGGGGTGAAATGCACCTCATCAGTTCAAGCCTGGGAGCTCACCTTCTGTGCCAGAGGCAGGGTAAGAAACCGCTCCTCCAGGTGGACCTCACTGTACGTGTGGCCTGTGGGCGTAGCTGGCACACGTACACCTTGACGGTGACCCCCGTGTCCACGAGTTCCGCCTTCATGGAGTCAACCAACTGTGGACTGAAAGTACCTGTTTTGATTTGGGTCTGTTCTGAACATGTAGATTTCTTCCTTTTTTCAAAATTTAAAATTGTTTTTTTTTTTCAGTTATACATGACAGTAGAATGTATTTTGACATCTCATACATACGTGGAGTATGACTTCCCATCCTTGTGGTGGAACGTGATGTGGAGTCACACCCGTCATGTGCTCATATATGAACCTAGGAAAGTCATGTCCCATTCATCTACTGTCTTTCCCATCCCCATCCTCCCTCTCTGCCGCCCACTCCACCCTGTCAATCAGATGAAACCCCCACCCCTGCCCTTTACTCCTCGCCTAATATGAGTCACCATCCACATATTAGAGAGAACATTGGCCTTTGTTTTTGGGGACTGGCTTATTTCACTTAGTATAGTAGTCTCTGGTTCCATCCATTTACCAGCAAATGCCATGATTTTATTATTCTTTATGGCTGAGTAATTCCGCATTTTCTTTATCCATTCTTCTGTTGATGAAGGACACCTACGTTGGTTCCATAGCTTAGCTATTGTGAATGGAGCTGCTGTAAACCCTGATGTGGCTGTGTCACTATAGTATACTGATTTTAAGTCTTTGGGGTATAAACCAAGGAGTGGGATAACTGGGTCAATGGTGATTCCATTCCAAGGTTTCTGAGGAATCTCCATACTGCTCTCCAAAGTGGTTGCACCAATCGGCAATCCCACCAGCAATGTATGAGTGAACATTTTTCCCCACATCCTCGCCCACATTTATTGTTACTTGTATTCTTGGTAATTACCATCTGACTGCAGTGAGATGAAATCTCATGTAGTTTTAATTTGCATTTCTCTAATTGCTAGTGATGTTGAGCATTCTTTCATATATTTGTTGACCAATTGTATTTCTTCTTCTGTGAAGTGTCTGTTCAGTTCCTTTGCCCAATTATTGATTGGGTTACTTGGTTTTTTGGTGTTAAGTTTTTTTGAGTTCTTTATATATCCTGGGGATTAGTGCTCTAGCTGAGGTGCAGGTGGCAAAGATTTTCTCCCATTCTATAGGCTCTCTCTTCGCATTCTTGATTGTTTTGTTTACTGTGAAGAGGGTTTTTAGTTTGATACCATCTCATTTATTGATTCTTGATTTTACTTCTTACGCTTTAGGAGTCTTGTTGAGGAAGTCGGCTCCTAAGCCAACGTGATGGAGAGTTAGACCTACTTTTTCTCCTAGTAGGCTCAGGTCTCTGATCTAGGTCCTTGATCCACTTTGAGTTGAGTTTTGTGCAGGGTGAGAGGTAGGGGTCTAATTTCATTTTGTTACATGTGGATTTCCAGTTTTCCCAGCACCATTTGTTGAAGAGGCTATCTTTTGTCCAAGGTATGTTTATGGCACCTCTGTCTGGTATGAGATAACTGTATATATGTGGGTTTGTCTCTGTGGCTTCTGCTCATACCATTGGTCTTCCTGTCTGTCTTGGTGCCAATGCCATGCTGGTTTTGTTATTATATTAATATGCAGTATAACTTGAACTCTGGTGTTTTGATGCCTCCTGATTCACTCTTCTTGCTGAGGATTGCTTTGGCTCTTCTGGGCCTCTTATGTTTCAAAATGGATTCCATGACTGCTTTTTCTATTTCTATGAAGAATGTCATTAGTATTTTAATGGAAATTGCGTTAAATCTGCATAGCGGTTTTGGTAGTACGGCCATTTTGACAGTGTTAATTCTGCCTTTCCAGGAACGTGGAGGGAGGGGAGGAAAAGCTAGACCATGAGCACCTCCTCACACAGGTGGCGCCTCCTGCCTGTGAGAGGCCATTTACCAGTGGAGGTTGGGAACGACAGCTGCTTAATAACCGATGTCTGTGGGGTGGTTTCAAGGACCAGGCCCTGGCCAAGCACGTCCCATCCATTATTTGATTAAATCCCAGCAATCAACAGGTAGGAAATTTACCTGAGCAGAAACGGGCGCCCAGAGGAGTCAAGCACCGTGACCAGGGAGGCAGCGACCAGTGGCGGTGCTGGGCTGTGAGCTCCCCCTCCAGTGCTCACTTGGCTTTCTTTCCCCCAGGACCCCAGTTTTCTGGCTTCGTGGCTCCTGCACCCCCTGGCATCCCCTGCCCAGAATGGAGCACAGCCTGGGGCCCCTGCTCCACCACGTGTGGGCTAGGAGTGGCCACCCGAGTGTCCAACCAGAACGCCTTCTGCCAACTGGAGACCCAGCGCCGCCTCTGCCTGCCGGGGCCCTGCCTGCCTGCTGGGAGCCGCCGACCCCGGAACACCGCCTTCTAGAGCCGCTGGGAATGGAGATGTGATGGGCACGGTCCCCAGGAGACCACTGACGGCAGACGGCCCTTACCCATGCCTTTGGCCTGCATGAGTCCGGCTTGGGTCCACCATCCAGGGCCAGGAGGACGGGAACATTCACAAGCTGCCTGGTCCAGCCGGACCTGAAGTTCGGCCAGGGCGCGTGCCCAGGCCCCTGCCTCCCACAGCCGGGGGCTGGCCAGGGCTTCCCGGCTCTTCTGGTCTAGTGCCGGCTGCGCACCGCCTGGTCAGCATGAGCGCTGGCGAGCTTCTCTCAGCTTCCCTGGGCAGGGTGGCACCACCACGGCCTTCATCTAGCTTTGGCAGCTGGTGCTGGCCATTTCACTGGGGGGAGGGTAAGGAGGTGGTCCACAGATGTTCTGAGATTTCCTCCTCTCTTCCTGGAGCTTTGCAGAACTGTCCTTGAATAGAGGGGCTATGCCTGAACCCGAGGGTGGGGCTTGCAGAACACCCTCCCTACTCCAGGAGAATTCAGCGGCTGAATCGTTTGTGAGCACCGTGAGGCCAAATCACAGTGTCCTGAAGAAGCCAGAAGCCACTTTGCTTTAGTAAGAACCCACCTTTTTGAGCACTCACAATGTGTGATCATTGAGCTCAGCCCTTGGCATAGACCAGTGCTCCCCAACACTGAGACAAGCGGGGAGAACAAGGGTCCCTCATTTATTTCAGGAACGGCCTGAAATAAACTAAGCCAAGTGTGAAATACTGTTTGGCATCTCATGTTTTATTGTAAAAAAAAAAAAAAAAAGGAATATACATTTTACAACCTCCTTCATGGTCTATCTGTATTTGTTTTTTTATTGGTTGTTCAAAACATTACAAAGCTCATGACATATCATCTTTCACACATTTGACTCAAGTGGGTTATGAACTCCCATTTTTACCCCAAATACAGATTGCAGAATCACATCAGTTACACATTCACATTTTTACATAATGCCATATTAGTGACTGTTGTATTCTGCTACCTTTCCTATCCCCTACTATCCCCCCTCCCCTCCCCTCCCATCTTCCCTCTCTACCTCATCTGCTGTTGTTCAATTCTCTCCCTTGTTTCCCCCCCCTTCCCCTCACAACCTCTTATATGTAATTTTGTGTAACATTGAGGGTCTCCTACCATTTCTATATGCTTTCCCTTCTCTCTCCCTTTCTCTCCCCCCACTCGTCTCTGTTTAGTGTTAATCTTTGCCTCATGCTCTTCCTCCCTGTTCTGTTCTTAGTTGCTCTCTTTATATCAAAGAAGACATTTGGCATTTGTTTTTTAAGGATTGGCTAGCTTCGCTTAGCATAATCTGTTCTAATGCCATCCATTTCCCTCCAAATTCTATGGTTTTGTCATTTTTAGTGCTGCGTAATACTCCATTGTGTATAGATGCCACATTTTTTTTTATCCATTCATCTATTGAAGGGCATCTAGGTTGGTTCCACAGTCTAGCTATTGTGAATTGTGCCNAGGGTCTCCTTCCATTCCCATACGATTTCCCTTCTCTCTCCCTTTCCCTCCCCCCACTCGTCTCTGTTTAATGTTAATCTTTTCCTCATGCTCTTCCTCCCTGTTCTGTTCTTAGTTGCTCTCCTTATATCAAAGAAGACACTTGGCATTTGTTTTTTAAGGATTGGCTAGCTTCGTTTAGCATAATCTGCTCTAATGCCATCCATTTCCCTGCAAATTCCATGATCTTGTCATTTTTTAGTGCTGCGTAATACTCCATTGTGTATAAATGCCACATTTTTTTTTTTTAAAGAAAATGGTGTTTCCATCCAGATCCAACGAGGAAATTAGAATATTCCATATGTAAACAGGGATTTCTCATTAAGCTGATTCTATTGAGAGATAATCCACTCATGGTTAAATGCACAGGTCTTCAGCTCATGCTTGAAGGGGCCCTTACATATGTGCACGCCCATGTGACCAATACCTCCCTCCAGGTAGCAGATATTCCCATCATCCCAGGAAGCTCCCTCTGGCCCCGTCCAGGCTGTCGCAGTCTCCCTGAGCAGACAGCCACCGTTCTGATTTCTCTCACCGTGGAGAGGGCTGCTGTTCTTAAACTTTACATAAACAGAACCAGAGCAGGCATTCTTTAAGGACTGTCTTATTTCACTCCGATAATAATAAAAAGAGGGGATTTAACGTAGGGAATCAGTCACCCAGTGGAAAGGTCAAATACCTGGAGATCAAGAGGAGGAAGTCATAGCAGCCCAGCGGCAGAGGGACAGAGGGAGACCCAGCCCAGGAGCTGGCCCAGCACAGGGGAGGTGAACAGCAGCAAGGCTCAGTACCCCGGAGACCGCACACGGGGCAGGGGAGAGCAGCAGACTCAGGGTGATGGGAGCCTGGGGCTGGAGCCCTCTGAGGAGAAGTGGCTGGGGCAAAGGTCACCCATGCAAACCAGGCTGACCCCTCCCTTTCTGGAGTCTTAGAGCCAGAGGTCTGGGCCCAGCCTGGCTGACCCCAGGAAACCTGCACTTGTTTCCTCAGTGCTGGGTTGAGGCTGTCTGGGGGCTGGGCGTCCCTGGGCCCAGTGCTGTGGACACAGTGCCTGACGCAGAGTCTGTCCCTGGACCCTTGAGCTCACCCTCCTCCTCCTCGCTGAGGGCAATAATGAAGATGGAGTTTTTCCATAGTGAAGGGCCGCGACCGCCTCAGCAGATACCCCTGAGCCCTCCCTGTCCTAACTGATGACTGCTCTTCCGGAACCTGCGAGCACCCATCCAAGCTCTGCAGGCTCTGCCCTGGACCAACCCAGCCGGTCAGCGCCAGAGGTGCCGGGAGCAGCTTCCAGCACCAGCACTTAGTGAGCACCTGCTGTGTTCTTGGTGTGTTCCATGCGTCCACTGGGGAGAGACTGAGGCTGTTGTAACAGAAGCCCGCTCACCACCCCCTGCTGGGAAGGCAGAGCTGCCACACCCAGGGCCGGCTTGGCCTGTCTCTTGCCTCCCCTGACCTCACTCTCAGGGAGTCCCTCTCTCCCTCCCTTCCACCTTCCTGGCCTCCTTCCCTTCCTTGTCCTTCTTTCTTGTATTAATTTTAATATTTTTAGTTGTCAATGGCTCCTTTATTTTACTTATTTATTTTCTGTGGTGCTGAGGATCGAACCCAGGGCCTCGCACGTGCCAGGCGAGCGCTCTACCGCTTAGCCCCAGCCCCAGCCCCTCTCTCTTGTATTTTTAAACGAGACCACAGTGTTCAGTTTGTCAGTTTTCACCAGCAGAACCGTCTGTACGGTGACACTGCGGAGGTGCAGGACAATGCTCCTGTCCTCCGCCTCGAGGTCCCTCTCATCCCCACCCCAGGATCACCACCTCCTGATGTCCAGCCTCGGAGTGGCTGCACCTGTCCTTGAACTGGGTTCACATGATGTCACACAGTATGTTCTTTCCCGTGCCTGGTGCTTCCTCCCTCGCTGTGTGGGGTTCATCTGTAAGTGACAATCCCTCATCCCCCCCATGCCTGTGTGATGGCCCACTGTGAGAACACATTTCACTTATTTGTTCTACTCACGATGGACATTTGGGTAGTTTCCACTTTGGGGCTATGAGTAGGTGTCTAGCGTGTGTCTTTTGTGGCCTTTTGAAAACTCCTGGACATTTATCCAGAGGGGTGGTTGCTCAGTTGAGGCCTATATTCTCTCGGCTGAGTCAGATTATTCCCTAATATAAGGGAGGAATATACATATAATAGGTGCTCAAAAAATCTTGTTGCAGAAATAGTAAACATAAGAGCTGACATCTACTGAGTTCTAACACCTACCTAAGCCTCTTCTAGTAATGACTCAACTTGGCCCTCATCATAATCCTTTGAGGTAAGTATGCTTATGTTCATTTCACAGATGGGGGAAACCGAGGCACAGAAATCAAGGAAAGAGTCCAATTTCACACCAGTTGGCAGAATCAGGATTCAAACCCAGAGCCCTGCTCCAGAGCCCCGGCTCTGCACTGCCAGCCACAATGAATGCCACTGCTGCCTGAATCCAGGGAAGAATCCAGGGAAGGTAGGCAGCCGCTGAAGCTGCCCTGGCGCTATGGACCTGAAGGAAGGACCTGAGGAGCAGGGGAAGTGACAAACACAACCTCAGGAATGCAGGGTCTAGGAGAACCCCGGGCCAGGGACAGACACCAGCCAGAGCAGAGATGAATCCAGTTTAAAGGCAGACAGGAGGGGAGTCCTGCATGTTCTGACTTTGAAGAGACAGGTCTCACCAGGGCAGTGTGGCTGCAAATAGGTGGAGATCAAGATCGTTCAGGTCTGGACAAAGAGCTCGCGTCTAGGCATTGAGAATTTGAGTCCCTGCGCAGAGAGGGTGCGGATCGTCAGCCTGGCTGAGCTGGTTTCCCATCAGAAATCATAAATGGTCCCTGTGGATGTCCCTTTTGCAGGGAGCAGGCCTCAGTGGCTGCCTGCCTGGGCCATCTTGTCTCTGTCCAGATTTCCACCCTCGCTCCTTACAGTCTGTGCTCGGTGCAGCACCTCTTAGCACAGTGTATGATTTTCTCACTTATCACATTTATTATTTACAGGCTGACTCTACAAGTCCTGGAACTTCTTTTGTCTGCTCTGTTCAATGGTAGATCTCAGGACTAATTTCAGAGCCTGGTGCAAATCCAGGTTTAGTCATTATTACATGAATGAAATAATGTGCCTTGCTTGAGAGAGAAAACATTTGCAAATCATGCCTCTGATAAAGGGTTCACATCTAAAGTAGGCACAAAACACAAACAACTCAATTGCAGGAAAACCAATAACCCAATTAAGAAATTCACGAAAGGACCCAAGCAGACATTTTCAAAAGAAGACATACAGATATGAAAAGATGCTCAGCATCACTGATCCTTGGGAAATGCAAATCAAAAGCACAAGATATCACCTTGTAACTGTCAAAATGACTATTATCAAAAAGACGAAAGTTAGGGCTGGGGTTGTGGCCCAGTGGCAGAGCGCTCGCCTAGCATGTGCAAGGCTCTGGGTTTGATCCTCAGCACCAAATAAAAATAAAGGTATAAAAATTTTTTAAGGGCTGGGGTTGTGGCTCAGCGGTAGAGCACTCGCCTAGCATGTGCGAAGCCCTGGGTTCAATCCTCAGTACCCCCATAAAAATAAATAAAATAAAGGTATTGTGTCAACTACAACTAAAAAAAATACTTTTAAAAAGTTATTAAAAATTTTTTTTAAAGAAGGAAAAGTAATTAAAAAAAAGATGAAAGTTAACAGGAGTAGGTGTTTTGGTTTGGATATGAGATGTCCCCCAAAAGCTCATGTGTGAAACAATGCAAGAATTTTCAGAGGTGAAATGATTAGATGATGAGAGGTGCAGCCTAATCAGCGGTTTTGTTTTGTTTTGTTTTGTTTTTTTTAATATTTAATATTTATTTTTTAGTTTTCGGCAGACACAGCATCTTTGTTGGTATGTGGTGCTGAGGATCGAACCTGGGCCGCACTCATGCCAGTCAAGCGCTTGAGCCACATCCCCAGCCCCTAATCAGCGTTTATCTACTGATTGGATTAACTGGGCGGTGACTGCAGGTGGGAAGGGTGTGGCTAGAGCAGGCTCGGTCAGTGGCTTGTGCCTTTGGGGTTTATGTTTTGTCCTTGGTGAGCAGAGCGCTCTCTCTCTCTCTCTCTCTCTCTCTCTCTCTCTCTCTCTCTTTCCTAGTTTCCACGTCCTGAGCTGTTTTCCTGTCTTGCCCTCCCACCTTCCTCTGTCTCACCTCAGTCCCAGAGCTATGGAGTCTGCCAACCCTGGACTGAACCTCTGAAACCATGAGTCAAAATAAACTTTTCCTGTTTCAAGTTGTCCTTATCAGATCTTTTGGTCACAGTAACACAAAAACCGACTAATATAGCAGGTGAAGACATGGAAAAAAGGGACACTTCTACACTGTTGGTGGAAATGTAAACCAGCACAGCCATTAGAGAAACCACTGTGGAAGTTCTTCCAAAGCTAAAAATATGATCTAGCAATTGTGCTTGTGGGTGTCATCCAAAGGGTTTGAAATCAGTAAGTTGAAGAGATAACTGAGATCCCATGTTCACTGCCACACCCTTCACAATAGCCAAGATACCAAATAGACCTATGTAAGTCGATGAATGGATAGAAAAAAAATGTGGTACATGTACATAATGGTATACTATTCAGCCTTTAAAAATAAGGAAAGTCTGTCATTTTTACCAATACTGATGAACCTAGAGGACATGGTGCTAACTGAAATAAGCCAGGCACAGAAAGACAAATGCCACATGGTCTCACTTACATGTGGAATAGAAGCAGAGTGTGGAATGGGGTGGTTGCTGGAGGATTCAGGGTTGAGGGGAACAGGAAGATATTGGTCCAAGGGTTCAAAGTTTCTGTTAGATAAGAGGGATAAATTTGGGAGGATTGTACTGTACAGCATGGTGACTGATAATGCTACTTACTAGAGTAGATTTCAAATTTCTCACTACAAAAACATGATCAGTATTTGAGGTGACTGGTGTGTTAATTAGCTGAATTTAACCATCCCAGATTGTATGCATAGACCATAACACCCGTTTGTACCCCATCAATATGTACAATTAAAATTTGTCATTTACGATAGAATAAATCTAGCTTTCTTTTCAAAAAGAGCTGTGATGGGGCCCAGGAAACTAACACATAGTTGAAAACCTGGAGCAACTTCCCTGTCCTCAGGATTCCCCAGTGGCCATGACTGTGTGGGCCAGAGCTCTCTTCACTCCAATTCCCCAGACCAGTTTTCATCAGCCATTGCCTTGGGAACTTGTTAAAAATGTAAATTCCTTGTGCTCCATCCTATCCTACATAAGCTCTTGGGGTAGAATCCACAAGTCTGTGTTTTAACAAACCTCCCACCTGGTTACAATCTGTGTCATATTTAATTCTAAGAGTGTGACTTCAAATGCATACTGGGAAGAGGAAAACAGAAATGTGCTACTGCCCTCTAGTGGCAGTGACGTGCGTGAACAGTTGAAGGGCAGCTGGCAGGCAGGAGGCCTCAGAGGCAGGGGCCCACAGTGGGCTCCTATTTCCAGAGGTGCTGCCCCATCTGGAGAAGGGAAGGGACTGCTCAAGGCCTCAGAATGAGGCAACCAGAGGTGAGTCTAGAATTTTTTTCCCCTATTTGTGCTGAGTACAGCTGCTTTCTTTCCCGAAAATATCATTTCAACAGATGCCCATAGGAGACAGCACCTGGCCCCAAGCCAGGCACCTCCATCTGTCCCCTGGATGACTCCCCAGGCCCTCCGCACACATTCAGCTCGTCCTCCCATCAGCCAGGAGGCTCTTTCTCGAGCACAACCATGGCTGTGTTATTCTGCTTAAACCCTTCAAGGCCCAGAGTTGCCCTCCGGGTTGGGTCCGGAATCCTTCCAGGCTCACAGGCCTGCTGTGCCTTCCAGATTCTTCTATGCTCCAGCCACACTGGATGGCAGGGGCTCACCACTGTCTGCCTGGGAAGGAGGAGGCTACCAATGGCCACCATGTTTCATGAGCTGACGGAAAGTTAGCCTGTCTCTCTGTGGCTAAAATGCGGCCTCAGCTTGAGGTGCACTCCTGGCCCTGGGGTCATGCTTCACTGATTCTTGGGAACTCACCTTTTTGCTCCTACTGCAATCAATCATGATATCAGGGAGACCTAAGAGCAGGGGCCTAGGTCTCCCAATCCCCTCTACTTTGCCTGGCAGACCTGGCCTAGGTGTCCCATCACATTGATCTGGTCCCTCACCCCTCGTCACTGGCATTCACAGTGATGTCTCTCATCTCAGGCTGGTCTAGGTCTCTTTATCTTTTAACATGAGCCTCTCAACAGCTTCTCTCCTACCTGGAGCCCCCAAAGAGTCAAACACAGGGAAATGACTTTGACTTGCAGCCCCTGCTCACCTTAATAACTAACCCTCCTGTCCCCTAACTTCTGCATCTCTTGGTCTCTGAGATATCCCCGTTTGGGTCCTGTTGTCCATCTCTCCTTCTCTTGATACCTGCTCCACACCTGCTCTGATAAAAGCCCAATGTGGCGTCCACACTGCCTCACCCCTTGCTCCAGGTGGCCAGTTCAGGATTCCAACATGGGCCCTATAGAAGGCAAAGTCCTCTCGAGTCCCCTCCCCAACTCAGAACAAATGTGATAGCCACCTTTTAAGATGTATACAACTAAATCTACTCCAATTACCATGATTTCAAAGTGGTCAGAGCATAAACGGTATTTTTGAGATATCTGCAACGACTTCAATGTGATATGAAAATACCAGTGATTCTTTTTTTTTTTTTTTTGGTAATGAATGGGTACCACTGATACTATTTTGTCGTCTTCATTCATGATTGAGGGAACTGTTAAATGTCAGAGATGGTGAGAATAAAGATGCAATTGCTTTCCCTTTAAAGTTCATGGATCCCTGAATTCCATCTACAGAAACTATTGAGGTCTGTTGTCCTCAGGGGAGGGATCTCAGTTTTAGGGCATGGCAGAGCCACAAGGAGCCTGGACTCCTGAGTGACCACATGGAACAGATCTTCCAACATGTGTTCAGCCCAGGTGAAAAGAACATGGAAACTCTGAGACTAGGCCTACGTCCCAGCTCTGTGCCCTGGAGAAAGTCTGAACTTCAGTATCCTCCTAAAGAAGATGTAGACGGTGGTCCCTGCTATGGTCTGAACTCACATTGGAACCACCCTGAGGAGATGTTATGAAGAATTGGAGTCATCGGGAGGTGATCTGGGTGGTGCCCTAGTGGGTGGGACTTAGTGCCTTTGTAAAAGAGGCCTGAGGGAGCTTTCTGTCACATAAGGACACATAGAAGGTGCCGTTCACAATGAACAGGTCCTCATCAGACACCGAATCCACTGGTAACTTGACTGTGGACTTTTCAGCCTCCAGAACTGTGAGCAGTAAGTTTCTGTTGATCGTGAATCACCCAATCTAAGGTATTTTTTGTTATAGAAGCCTGTGTAGACTAAGACAGCCCCAGGGTTGAAGGAAGGACTGTCATGAGGATTGTGTTAGTGACCACAATACCTGGCAAGATCAGCTTAGAGGAGCAAAGATTTATTTCGGCTCCTGGTTTCAGAGGATTCAGTCCACTGTCAGCCAGCTCCATTGCTCTGGCCTATAACGAGCATCGTGGTGGAAGGTCTCGCAGGGGAAAGCTGCTCAGACCGTGGCAGCAGGGGAGGGGGAGAGAGAGGCCAGGGAGAAGACAAGTCCTTTCAAGGTATGTCCCCAGTGACCATCTTCCTCCAGTGAGGTTCCAACTCCCAGTAGTCCATCCAGCTCTCCATGGATTAATCCACTGACGAGGTCAGAACCCTCATGATGCAGTCATTTCCTAAAAACCCACCTTTGAAACTTGCTGCATTGGGGACCACGCTTTCAGCACACGAGCTTTTGGGGACAGTCCAGATCCACACCAGTAAAAGGATTAAAGGCGATCATAACTCCAAATGCTTCTAGACTTCATGGTAGTTTATACCCGGAGTCTTCAAACACTGGCCAGTGAACTAGTACTAAAAATAAGGGCAACAGTGAAATCCCGTCAGGTTAATGAATCCTATCTGAAAGACAATTCTTTACTCTGTCCCTGATTATGTCCCTCCCAACTTGAGAGGTTATAAAATTGATTCTTCTACAAAATGAGGGTGATTGAAAAGAGTACTTGTAGATTTTCCCCCCACTGTTCTTATGTTGCAAATGAAGCTGGCAACGTTGCTTATGTTGGTAAATATTTTATGAAGTGTGGTTGTTTTATGAAAACCCCAAAGTATGAGAATCATTGCTTCTTATCACCACATAAATATCCCATTCGTATTATCACTTAGGACTTTGGACTTGATGGGCTGGGGTTGTGGCTCAGTGGTAGAGCGCTCGCCTAGCACAGCGAGGTGCTGAGTTTGATCCTCAGCACCACATAAAAATAGGTAAATAAAATAAAGGTATTGTGTCCAACTACAACTAAAAATTAAATATTAAAAAAAAAGAACTCAGGACTTGATCTTGACCTGGCATAACTTTGAATAATAATAGGAATTAACAGGTACTGAGATTTCAATGTGCCCAAACTGATCTAAATATTTCCTACTTGTAACTGGTGTACTGAATAATCCAAACTTGGTGAAGGACATACATAAATGAATTCAGTTTCTTCATTTCCTTCCAACACTTTCTGTCACATCTCTCATGCCTCTCTGTCCAGTTTGAATATCCAGTCATATTTAACAATTTCCTAAATCAAGTTTGACCTTTCACCTTGATGTTGTATTGCTATTTAATTTAATAAACAGTTAAATAGCCTATGTGCACTTTTTAAGACAAGGTAGAGGTAGGTAGATACTATTATTAATGGCATCTTTGAGATACTGAAGTCAAGAGAAGTGAGGCAATTTTCCCAAGGTCACACAGCTAGTAAGTTATGGGCACAGGATTCAAATCCAGGTTGTTTGGCTCCAAAAACTTGCCTTTCAACTCTCTGTTCCTCAGCTTATGTAGGCCGAGGGGGCTGGGCTAGAGAGAGAAAGGCTAGTATAAGCTTCCTAAGAAAGTCCCACAGGTGAGTCTTGTGGCCTCCTGAAACATAGTATTTAGTACCTGGTGTCCATCTTGTGGCTTTAGCTGGAAATCTGAGATGATAAGAAGAGTCCCATTTAAGAGTCTGCTACACATTGTCATCTAACTTAATTTTTTCATATATATGTACATATACATATACATATATATATATATTTAGATGTTGATGGATCTTTATTTTATTCATTTATTTATATGCGGTGCTGAGAATGAAACCCAGTGCCTCACACATGCTAGGCAAGTGCTCTGCCACTGAGCCACAACCCCAGCCCCTAACTTAATCTTCATGACAGCCCTACCCAGTCAGTGTATTAAACAGGCTAATGCTAGTTGCTGTAACAAACAAGGCAGGTGCATCTGTTAGACGGCAGCCTTCCTTCCCAGGATGATCCGGGTGACTCATATGTGTGACTCCACCATTCCCCAGGGTTCGGGGGCCTCTGCACCTACACTGCAGGCAGGAATGGAGAAGCTCACTGCTTCCTAAAGGCCCTTCCTGAATGGAACACTCCCACTCTTCCTCCATCCCAACAGTGCAGGCTTGTCCCTCTGCCCCCAAACTTCGGGGCACTGGGGTGTTTGGCTGGACAGGGGTCTTCCAGAGCCACTTCCACATTATGGACTCTCTCCCAGAGTTAGCATGACAAAGATGCTGCTTGCCAACCTGGTTAACCCACTCACCAGACTAGCCTCCTGAATGCCAAAGGCTAGCTTGCAGGCCACTTGTCCCCCTTGGGTGTCGGCCATGAAGTGGCATACTTGCCAAGAGTCTGTTGGGTTCCTTCCCAAACCAGTTTGCACCAGCCGCACTTGTTATTGTGAGGAGGTCATTGAATTCAATATCCCTTAAGCTGGTGAAATACGAGTGCAAAAGGAAGAGATTTATTTCTATGAAAACTCAATGAGGATTAGTTGCTACAAAGAAATCCTGTTAAATTAGGTGTGGAAGAAACAACCACAAAAGATCTGTTAAAAAGAAAAACCCACAAGAATCCAGGGGGATTGTGCCATCAAGTTGCTACACGAGTGTCTGCAGGGCCTTGCTTAACCGTAAATAAACCAGAGGACAATGTGCAAGGCCATAGGAGAACTAAGACTAGATTGGAAAGTGAGGGCATGTTTATGTTTTTGAGTGGATAAAATATTCAAGGTATACATCATTTAAAAGAATTCCCTCTTATGTCATTTAAAAGAATTGGTAAGAGAATTACCAATAATTACTAATTTAAAAATCTAAGAGAAAAAAGTATAGATATCGGCTAGACCATTTTCTCTATTTTCATGTGTATTTGAGAATTTTCACAATAAATATTTTTTAAAAAATCCTTTTCCTCTGTCCATCCCTCCCCTATTTTTTTCCCCCTGCTGTTTCTTTGGTCTGAACCAGAGGGTTCTTCTGAGGATGAGAGTGAATGGGACATTTGTGGGGCAGTTCCTATGATCCAAGCACGAAGCAGGCCTCTCTCCGTTTACTCCTTATGACAATGCTTCAATTCCTCCCTACAGAGGGGGAAACCCAGGCCCTGAGTTTGCAGTAACTTGCTCCCTGTCATGCGGCCCAGGAATGGGGAGCCCCGGAAGGGGTGGCTGTCTGCTGAGCTCTTGCTGCTAACAGTGGCCCTTCCCTGCCAGCAAGGAGTCTGTCCTGGATCAGGTGGCCCCTGCCACCATATAGTAATGGACCTCAGCCACCACAGACAGGGGCCTGTCCCTTCCCCCTGCCCAGGCCAAGCCCTCCTGTCCCCAGCAGCTTAATATATTGGAATCAAGAGACAGCAGAAATAGAGGGAACAGAGCTCACAATTCACAAGACATTTTGGCTGGAAAGGGTGAAGCAAAGAGTCTGAGGCCAGAAAAATGTGCATTAAATAGGCTAATGCTAGTTGCTGTGCTGTCCCATGCTTTAGCCACTAGCTGTATGTGGCCATTTATAGTCAAATTCATTAAAATTAAGCTGTGCTTAAAACTAGTTCTTTTATTGCACTAGACACACTTCAAATTTGGCTACTACACTGGACAGGACAGATACAGGACACCTCCATCATCATAGAGAGATCAACTGCACAGCACTTGCGTGGCGTGGAGGGTAAGATCACAGAGAGACTGTGCAACCAGACTCGCTGGTTTTCAATGTGGGCTTCTCTCTGCTGTTACCCTGGGCCTCAGTTTATTCACCTAGAAGATGGGGATAATAATGTGAGAAGCCCATGAATCTGGGGCCAGTGGTTAGTCAGTTAATCGAGACAAATCACACAGTTGTCATTTGTTCCCCCAAAGAACACCCTCATCTTCCCGGGAACAGTGGGGCTCTGGCCTGGAAACACTGGTATTTCCCTGGCAATACTCAAGGTTCCATCTCTCCAGGTCTTCAACCACAAGGTTTTTCTTCCAGTGCCCAGAACATTCTGGAAGACCTTAAAATCCTACCAACATCATTCTTGAATTAGCAAGAAGCAGCTTTTACTTTCTTGCAGGCCAGATCTCTAAATGATAATCAGGCTGCAGAAAGGCCACAGCTGCCATCTCCAAGTAGCTAGTACCTGATGTCCCCTGAGGTTAGAATAATCCATTCTAACAAGAAAGAGATCTTATCAGGAAAAATGGCCAGGACCTCTGGTCTTCTGGAAAATTACTGAGCTATATTTTAAGTATAAAAGTCAGTCTCTTAAGATTATAATTGCCCTGCAGAATAAGCAGTTTGGAAAGGGGAGAGAAGAATGAGTGGGGTGGGGGGCTGCTGACAGGAACCGGAGCTCTCCATGTTGAGTGCTTGTTCACACATTTCCATTCAGTGTCCACAGGAATCTGTTAGGCAGCCATCCCCAGCCCCAGAGTCCCAGATGCTGAAACCAGGGCTTAAAGAGGTGAACTCGCCTGCCCAGGATGGAATGTAGGCTGGCTCTGCTTTCTCAACCACTGCCCCACCACGGGTGGCCTTAGACGAGTCCCCTCTCTCCCTGACATGGGAATGGCAAGGCCTGGCTGGCTCACAAAGCTTTCGAAAGGCTCTAGACTCAGATATGAAGGGACTGAAGGGTGCCTGGGGCTCACCTGGTGGTTGGGATTACTTTTCTGTTGTCCTCAAAATTGTCAACCTTGGAGCTCTGCAAGAAGAAACACCAAGGCCTTCTCGAGGGGTCACGGTTGTGACACTAGCACAACAGGACAGAGGAAAATCACTAGGTCCCCTGATCCCCAAAGCAGGAAGGAGACAGAAGCTGGGTATCTCAAGGGGGGGCCTCGGGTGTTGCTGTTTTGGGTGACTGTTCAGCTGACGATTTTCCAAGCTGAGAAACACACATACACAAACTCTAACCTCCTCTGCCTTAAAATAGAGCTGCTGAACCAAAAATGCCAAGTACAGGGCAGAGTCACCTGCCTGGAAGGCAGACAGTCCCCTCCCCCCAGCCCCAATAATACCCACCCACAGCAGGTGCATTAGACAGAGCACCTGTCAGCTGTGTGTCACAGGACCTTTGCAGAGGAGGGGGAGTGTGGTGGCCCAGGCTCCCTATTCCCTTTTCAGGTAAGGACGGCAAGGTCCATGGAGCTGAGGGGGGAGGGAGGGAGGTGCCAGCAGCATCAGTCCAGACAAGTATCGTGATCTCAGGAGTCAAACAGCCCCAAGTTCAAGTCCTGCCCTGGCCATGACCTGAGAGTGAGGACTTGGCGATTACCCTGCACCTGCTTCCTGCACACTGAAGCAAGGGTTCCATGTGAAGTCCATGAGATGTCCAGTCCAGACAGGTCGCCCCAGCCTTAGCCTTGACCCTGCTTCTGGAAACATATTTCTTGATCTCCTCCCTGCAATCCGGGAAAATTAGGGTGGCTGCAGGAAACAAGGCATGGTGGAGGCTGGAGCCAGCTCGGGGACACACTAAGGCTGCAGCAGAGACCTGGGGAGGCTGGGAGCTCCCTGCTTAGAGTCCCCAGCAGGCTCACCAGGACGCTGAAAACAGTGTCACTTGGTACTGGGGAACTGGAGTGGGATCTGGAGGAGTGGGGTCAGTGGAAGGCCTAACATTGAGCCCTTCAGGCCCAAGACCAGGGGCCACCCTGAGTCCTCTCCTTTCCCCGCCACATAACTCATCAGCAAGTCCTAGCCCTCCACCTATCAGAGTAACAGCCCCAAATCTCAGGGGCTTCACACCATGCAACAGAAGTTCAAAATGAGTGTTCCTGATGGTACATGGCCCTGCAATGTCTCTTTAGTGTTCTGCATTCAGCCTGCAGGTGGGGAAAAGGGGAGCACTTTAAGGGGCCAGACCTGGGAGTGGCAGACATCACTTCTGCCCATTGTCTACTGTCTGCAGCTTGGCCATGCGGACACTCCCAGACACCAGGAAGACCCCTTAACATGCTGGCTGGGAACCCGGCTCCATTTGCCTAAGTTACTCCAGATTCATCCAGTTCTCTCCTTCTCCAGTGCCATGTGCGTGAGCCAGGCCACCTTAACCCACTTGGAGTTACACCAGCCTCCCCTCTGCTCTCCGCCACCTTCCCCCTTCCACATGGCAGTCCGATGCGCTCTCTCTCTCTCTCTCTCTCTCTCTCTCTCTCTCTCTCTCTTTGATGTTTTTAGTTGTAGCTGGACATAATACCTTTATTTTATTTATTTTTTTGTGGTGCTGAGGATCGAACCCAGCGTCTGGCACGTGCTAGGGAGCCCCCTAGGGCTGAGCCGCAGCCCAACACCACCACCATGCTCTTTTTTAAAAATGTGACTCAGATCGCTGTGTTGTGTGTGTGCTGCAGCAGCCTTTCTGTAGTTTTCAGTCCTGCTGAAGAACAGACCCACATAAGACCCTGTGCGAAGTCTGTTGTCTCCCTTCTGTCCCCTCCCCACCCTGCACCCCAATTCTCTGGACTCCAGCCACACTGGCTTCCTTGCTGCTCCTGGCTGCCAAGCCTGCCCCCTCCTGTTTGGAAGCAGAAACCTGCACTGGCTGCCTGGGTGCCTCACCTGGGTGACTTTCCCGACCACCTGAGCTGCTGCTCAGGAGCATCTTCCTGGGGCACTGCTTTCCTCTTTTCACACGGTCTGGAGTGACCTGTGTGTGTGTGTGTTAGCCAACCCTGCTACAGCTTTCTTTTCACCAGGAATCCTGTGTGCATCAGAAGGTGCGGGGTGGACACCTGCCGGATGATTGACTGACGGAAGGAAAGCGGGCGCGGAAGGCTGGCCCACGATCGCACCGTGAACTAGCGGTGGAGACGGACTTCTGCAGACCCGGGCCGTCAGGGTCTGAGACCCCGGCTCCGGCAGGAGCCGAGGCCGACGCGAGGGGGCGGAGCGCGGGGGAGGACAGGCCCCGCCCTGCTGTCGGCTGGGCGCTGCGTGTCCGCCGTCGGGGCGCGGGCCGGGCGCCATGTGGACGGCGCGGGCGAGCGCGCGCACCGCGGCGCTGCTGCTCTGCGTCCTGTGCTACCTGCTGGCGGGCGCCGCCGTTTTCGACGCGCTCGAGTCCGAGGCGGAGAGCGGCCGGAGGCGGCTGCTGGCCCAGAAGCGCGGCGAGTTCCGGAGGAGGTTCGGCTTCTCGGCCGAGGACTACCGCGAGCTGGAGCGCCTGGCGCGGCAGGCAGAGCCGCACCGCGCCGGCCGCCAGTGGAGGTTCGCCGGCTCCTTCTACTTCGCCATCACCGTCATCACCACCATCGGTGAGCCGCCCGGCGCGTCCCCTCCGCGCCGCTCGGTCCCAGCCGCGGGCGCCTCCGGGTTTCATGCCACCTCCGTCCAGCGGAGCGACTTTGGACGGGTCCGAGCCTCCCTTGCCTCCTGCCGAGTAGGGCTGTCAGTCAGCCGAGGCAGGACCTGCAGGCAACAGTGTTAGTTGAGAGGCTGGCGCGGGAGTGCTCGGACACGCCCCAGGGGCTGGGGGACAGACGAAGTGGGGCTGCAGGACCAATTGCCCAGAGTTGCTTCCTTGCCCGTTGCATCGCACCAGCTGTGTGACCTTAGACGAGTTGCTTAAGCTCTCAGAGTCACATTTTTCTCTTGTGAAATTACAGTGTTTACCGATTAGCTCTGTTCCGGTTTTATGGGGAGATTATTATCAAGAAGATAATAGGTGCAAAAGTTTTAGCGCACCGCCTGACACAGAAAGCACTACCAAAAAAAAGTTTCTTGCGTTATAATGATAATAATAATTATTATTACTCCATGAGAACAGAGACCTCATCTGTGTTAGTCACTGCTGTATGGCCCAGTGCCTAGCCCATAATAGATGCTCAATAAATATTTGTTAATGGAATGACTAATTACCACAAGCTTTGGACCACACCCTCAGGGATCAGAGCAGTTCTTTGCAGCATCTGGGCCACCAGCTGTTGCCATGACTACCGTCTGACTGGTACCTACTGAGTCTAAGTCTGGGGAAACCGCAAAGGAGAGAAGCATGCGCTGCAAGGCTCCAAGCTTGGTGCAGCCACCCCACAGGTTCAGCTCAGGATGTGCAGGCACCTCCTTGGGCTGGGAGCAGTCGTCTGGAAGCCCCAGCCCTGGAGAGAGTTTCTCCTTAATGCTCTTGCAAGCGAATGGGAGCTGTGGGCTAAGGGGGGGAGTTCAAAGCACAACTTGTACAATTACATGGAGTTTTGTGTTCCTTTCCACTGCCACCTACCCTCTCAGGCAATTGATTGGACCTCTCTGAGCCCTGGTTTTATCAAAGGCAAAGTGCAATTGTTCCTGCCTCACCGGGTGGTTGTCAGGTTTAGGTGAGGTCGAGGCCCGGTGCCTGAGGCTAAGGAGGCACTGTTCATTAGTAATAATAATTCCTTACTGTCAACTCTGACTCCAGCTCCCATTCAGCCCTTTTGCCCCCTCCTGTCTACATAGGCACCACTGCTTCTCTATCTGGGTTCAGCCTGAGTCCTTCCCTGTCACTGTGTCACTGTGGATGCCACCCCACCCACCTTTTCTGCCCTTCCCTACATTCTTTGGAGGCCGTCCAGATGGGTTTGGCTTCCCTCCTGCCTGTACCCCTCTGACATGCCTGTGGAGCCCTGGGAAAGAATAACTGAGTGGAAATAGGAGTTTGCCTTGGCTGACCACTTGGGGGCGCCACCACCTGCACGCTGGTCTGGTCTGCTTAAACCAGCCTTGCAGATAGCCCTGCACCAGGGCCCAGGAACCTGACCTCTGTTTGGATAGAAGAAAAGCATTCAGAAGCCCTGGGGATAGTGGCTACCAACTCAGGCCCTGGGACCTTTGGGCAGCTTCCTTCCTCTGAGCCTGGTTTCCTTATCTCTAAAATAGGGATAATAATGTCATCTCATATGGTCACCCGGAGGGCATGTAGAGTACTAGTATGTTGAGTTACTATCATTATTTGTTTCGTTATCTGCCCAAATCTGGCATAGCCTAGAGCAGGGGAAACAGCATTTCCTGGACTCTTATTCCTAAAGAGGCCCTTCTGTCTCCCTCTAGCATCCCCTCAACTTGATTTCAGTCAATAAACTGTTATGGAGCAGCCATGGTTCCTGCCCTCAAGGAGCTTAAGTCTGATGATGGACAGAATCCCCTTTAAAAGGACAGACATAGGGGCTGGGGATGCGGCTCAAGTGGTAGCGCACTCGCCTGGCATGCGTGCAGCCCGGGTTCGATCCTCAGCACCACATACAGACAAAGATGTTGTGCCCGCCAAAAACTAAAAAATAAATATTTAAAAAAAAAAAAAAGGACAGAGGCAAACTGTCAGGGCCAGGCAGGAGCACTGTGGAAGGCAGCCTTAGTTCTTTAGCTGTACAGTTCTTTGCGTTGATGGTGTGAATGGTCCACATGCCCACGGCACACACTTCACAGAGCGTGAAAAGGTGTTAAATGTAAAGGAAATCTTCCGGCTGCCCTGTCTCTTAACCCATCACTTCCTCTCTCTCTCAATCAGATAGAGTCGCCACTTTCTTGTGTATCCTTCAGTCTGTATTCTCTGCCAATGTATTCCTTTGCCACAACACACGTCATAGGGACATTATATCATACACATGATTTTGTCTCGTTTTTTTCACTTAATATATTTTGGTGTGTTTTAATAACAGTCCCTAAAGAGCTGGGTCATCTTTTCATTGCAGTTAGCAGGGCATCTCAATCTCTGATCTACTGACATCTTGGCCTGGTGGTTCTGTTGTGGAGGTGTCTTGTGCATTGCAAGATATTAGTATTTGTGGTCTCTATCCTGGAGAGCCAACCACACAGTCACCCTCCCCTTCCCCCTAGTTGTGACAAAAATGTCTCTAGATATCACCAAATGTCCCTTCAGGGGAAAAGCACTCTGGGCTGAGAACCACTACTGTGTGGTACTCCATCTTTCAGATGGCACCATGATGTATGTAGCCAAGCCCCTATTGATGGACACCTAGGTTGTTCCTAATTTTTGCTAGGACTGAAAATGCTACAGTGACTACCCAGAGCATATGTCATTTTGCTCACATGTGAGGGCTAACTTCCTAACTGTGAAACTACCTACCTAGACCGGAAGGCTCGTGTATTTTACATTCTGGCCAGTGGCGCTGATCTGCTAGAAGAGGCATATTCTGTTGGAGAGACCCACCTGACTTCTCCTGGTTTATGGACCCTTGAAAACTATTGCTTCTCTCTCCAGAAAGAGGCACACCCCCCCATTCTGCATTAATGGCATCCTGATGCAAGATTCAAGGAAGTCCTCTCATGTCTTGATCCCCTATAAGAGTGAGGGGTGCAGTGAAGAAATCCCTACACCAGATCCAAACAGAATCAAGAGTCATTTAGTGAGGGCTGGCCAATGGCAGAGGTGGAGGTGAGACTTGGAAAGGGAGGAGTGGACTGGGGGAAAGGAGAAAAGGCCATCCAGCAGGGAGAAGCCATGAGAAACAGCCTGTGGGGGTGGGTTCTGCTGGCGGGGAAACAAGGCATAGCCAGAGAGTGGGGTGCCAGAGAAGGGGTGCGGCTGGAGAGAGGCGCCCGATCAGGAAGGAGCTGGGATGCCTCTTGAGGCTGGGACTTTACCAGTGGACACTAGAAGCCTTTGCCTGGCTTGGTTTGGTTTTGTGTCCGAGGTACGCTTACACATAGTGAAACAGCGATTCTCAGAGCGTGAACCATTCCCTCCGCCTCTGGCTGCTCTGTACTTAATTCCTATTAAGTTCTGTACTTAACCCCTCTTCCAACCCCAGAAACTGGCAACCACGGATCTGTTCTCTGTCCCCATAGCTGTGCTAATCCCAGAATGTCTTTCAATGGAACATGTGGCACATTCTACCTTTTGGTTTGAGATCCAACTTTTGTGGCTGCAAGCAACAGTCGGTTGTTCCTTTCACTGCCACAATAGAGACGCAATAGTTTTCAAGACTCCATAAACCAGGCGAAGTCAGGTGGGTCTGTCCCTTGCTGGGATGTGCGACAGGTTGTTATCCATTCCCTAATGGAGGGATATTCGGGTTGTTTAGTCTGGGGAGATTGCGACTAACCTCTCAAGGTCTTAAAGCCAGGGAATGGCCTGGTTAGGTCTGGCATTTGACGATGCTCAGCGGGCTCTGGGATGGGGGGACACCCAGGGGCAGGCTGCCACCAAGGATGTTGAGGGTGTTGGTAGACAGAGCCGGGCTCTCACCACCCTCCCTCCGCTCTCCCGCCACAGGGTATGGCCACACGGTGCCAGGCACGGACTCGGGCAAGGTGTTCTGCATGTTCTACGCCCTCCTGGGCATCCCCCTGACGCTGGTCACCTTCCAGAGCCTGGGTGAGCGGCTGAACGCGCTGGTGCGGTGCCTCCTGCTGGGGGCCAAGCGCTGCCTGGGCCTGCGAAGGCCCCACGTGTCCACCGAGAACATGGTGGTGGCCGGGCTGCTGGCGTGCGCCGCCACCCTAGCGCTCGGGGCCGCCACCTTCTCGCACTTCGAGGGCTGGTCCTTCTTCCACGCCTACTACTACAGCTTCATCACCCTCACCACCATCGGCTTCGGGGACTTCGTGGCGCTGCAGAGCGAGGAGGCCCTGCAGAGGAAGCCGCCCTACGTGGCCTTCAGCTTCCTCTACATCCTGCTGGGGCTCACGGTCATCGGCGCCTTTCTCAACCTCGTCGTCCTGCGCTTCCTGGCCGCCAGCGCGGAGGGGCCCCAGCGCGCTGCCCGCCTGGCCGGCTCGCTTCACCGGGCGGCGCCCGAGAGCCACGCGCGGCCCCGCGGAGACGCGGGCCCGGCGGGCTCCATCTGCAGCTCCTGCCGCCGCATCCGGCAGCTGGAGAGGTGCGCCCGCGACAATCTGGGCTTCTCGCCCCCCTCGAGCCCTGTGGCCATGTGCGGCAGCAGGGCAGACAGGCCCCGGGCCCGGTCCATCTGACAGCCCTGGCCAGGCGGGGTCAAACCTGGTTGGGAGCATCTGGAGCATCTCCCAGGGCACCCACCCGGGGGCTTGGAGAGGAGCCAAGGCCTTGAGGTTGTCTTCTGCAAGGAGTGGCTCCTCACTACCTTCTGATGCTCATCTCTTCCAGCCCCTCAAAAATACGTTATGCTGCATCACAAGCATAAGCTAGTCTGTAGTCACTCCATAGGTGCAAATCCTAGTCCACATTGCTGCAAGAAGGCCTGGCCACATCAGCACCTGGGACAGCCCTTGCATTGGACCACCTTACCTGAGGGCCCTTCAGAGGGGAGACTTGTGGCTACGTGTTTTGTGAAGAGGTGGATCATGTGCGGCAGGGAAATGTACAACTTTCAGCACTGGAACCCTATGGGGAAGCCAGGTGCTCAAGCTAGAAGCATGGAGAACAGATGCACGGAAGGAAACCTCCCCAGCGGCCATTTTTTGCACATTTAAATGACTTCTTTCTGTTCACCCAGCCTGTACAGAATTACCCACGTTTGAATGATCACCCCCACTGCATAAAGCTGCTCCTTTGTCCTTAGCCAGCCCTACTCCCAGATGAAGGAGATCTTGCTGACAGCCCCTATGTCACTAGGACCCCACCCCCCCAGGAGGCAGCCCAGTGCTGTGGGATGAACTTTATTTTGGGTCCTGCCGATCACCAGCATTGTGACTTTGGGAATCTCATTCTTTCCTTGGGCCTCAGTTTCCACATCAGTAAGACAATTGGGTGCATTTAGAACCCTGCTCCCTCCTGTGCATCTCCAGCAGGGCTTTCCCAGACAGGTCTCGGCCCCATTAGGGGATTAACAAAGACCCTGGCGGGGCATCCTGGCATCCCACAGCATTAAGACCCTTAGAGCCTTTATCCCTCCAGAAGGAACCATCTCAACACAAACCACGAACAAGCCCAGTTAGAAAAGCCAAAAACTTTAATGTTAACATGAGCTACATGGTCATGAACACAATGCGATGTGACCCACTCCAACCCAGGGGCCCCAGAAACCCTCCCTCCCCAAAGGTCTGGGCGGTCCTGCTCCTAGAGAGGGCATAAGGAAAAGGTGGGTGGGAGAGGCCCCCAGCCTGAGGACCCAGGGTCCCGTTAACCCACCACCCCCTATAGGAGGCAGTTGTAGCATCAAAGGGCTCAGAGGTGACACCTTTGCCCCCATTCCAGCCTCCACTGGGCCCTCACAGACGCTTTGGGTGAAATGGGCATGAGCCCAGTCCTCGGGCCTTGTCAGGTGAGCTCTTGGGCTCAAACACTTTCATTCTCTGAGGTGCTGCTCTACAGATATGGGCCCTCCCAGAGGGCAGGGGAGCTGGTACAGGGGGAGGGAGGGGGTCGGGGTCCCCTTGGCCCAGCACAGCACTGCTGCTCAATAAATAAATGCAGGTGACCTTGCCTGATGCAACAGCTGTGCCTCTGAAAGGAGTGGAGCTCATGGGGTTCCGAACACTGAAGCACCCCCGGGGCTCCTGGAACTGGGTGGCGAATCAGGCTGTAGAGTGGACAGCCATCCCCTGAACTTCCAGCTGACCTCCTGGGGAAGAATGAGCTTAGAGATGCTGGTCAGGGCTCAGCCACTCCCTCACAGCGGGACCTTCACCAAGCACTTTCCTCTCACCTTGCCCTCTTGAAAATGGAGTCCACAACACAGGCTGCCCTCCACCTACTACCCAGGGCTCCTGTGGGGGTCAAGGGTATGAACCTGCAAGTGTAGACAGCACTAGAGGAGGCAGGCCTGGCACAGGTGAAGGAGAGTGGGGAAGTCCCCAGAGGGTGGGTGCCTCTGCCCACTCCCTGTGCCCTGGCCAAAGCTGGTGTTTCTAACTCTCCCTCCAGCCAGTCCTGGAGAGCTATGACCCTGGACAGAAGCCCCACCCACACATCCAAGCCTGGTCAAATCCTGCAGGCCCTCGGTCAGCTGGGCAGCCTGCTAGGAAGCCTCGGTCCCCTGGCAACCCTCTCCCCCAAACCCAAACCCAGAAAAGACACTGGCCCAGTAGGTAGAGCAGAGCAGAGCAGGGGTGTGTAGCCCGGGGCTGAGCTGGAATACGGTCCCGGCACCTGCCCTGGCACGACCGTCTCCTGGTGCAGGAAGGAAGCCTGAAGGAGCCCCTCTTCTGCCCCAGCCGCTGACTTGCAGGGGGTCCTGGGCAAGTCGTTCCCCACTGCTGGGCTTCAGCTGCCTAGGCTTTTATAGGGATTACAATTTGTCCTGCCCCTATTTGGGGACCATTAGGAGGCTCTGAGGAGAGGGAAAGGGAGTGTGGCATGTGGCAGCCCCTTCATCCTGGTATGGCTCCAGCTCAGCCAGTTGGGAGGAGGAAGCCAAGGCTCAGGGTGCCACTGAGTGCCCAGGTGACCCCAGGGTGGCTCCTCCTGTGCCAGGCTAGATCTCATCTATAAAGTGGAAATGGACTAAAGGTCCCCAAAGCCCTTTCCCTTAGTATGAAAAGGCATCTGGAGAAGGACGGTGGAGATGACACCCTCCCATGGCACCCCTGCATGTGACCTCTGCCCAGAGATGGAGAAAAGAATTGTCCCCTAGAGACCCCAGTGCTAGAAAGGCCCCCCAACTCCACCCTTTCTGCTCCTATCCAAATGGTGGAGTCTGAGTTGGCAAAGGATCAGACAGCAGCGGGGACAGGCTGGGCTTGAAGGCTGCCCAAAGCTAATGATGAAAATAGTCACTCCCCCTCCCCAACCCCCCTCCTTTGGCGAGGACAGACGATGGTTCCCATACCCAATGGTCACAGCCCCTCCTAGGAGGGCACGTGCTCACAATGATGATACAAAGAAACAGGGCTCCAGCCCCCACCCCACCCCTCCAGGAGGTGAGCGAGATTTCACAGAACAAACAAGAAAATCATTGGGGGGGCCTGGCTGACCACCCCAGGGGGTAATTATTGCTTTGGAGAGCGCTCGCTCTCTCTGTCTCTCTCTCTCTCTCTCCCTCCCTCCCTCCCCCACCCCAAGGCTCTGCAGACACCCAAGGGAGGGCTCAGATGGAGAGGGGAGGACAAGTCAGCATGAGCTCCCTCCCCCTCTGCTTGGGACAGCCAGGCTCTGCCCCATCCTTGAAAAGTGGCCCCTGAAAACACCACAGCAATGATGGATAGAAAGAGAAGCCTCTCTCCTCTCCTGGCTCAAAATATTTCAAATGGTGTATAATAAACAAACATCAGAGAAATCACAATGTTTAAAAAAATGGGGGAGGGGCTGATGGTGGGCCTTAGATGGGAGCCCACGAGCCCTGTTCCCTCGGGCCCCAGCCTCAGGATTCACCCCTGCACGATCCTGGGAGGTTCTGAAGGCCTCGTGGACAAGAGGAGCATCTCCAGCGCTTCTTGCCGTGCAACTAAGAAGTTCCATGGAGGTGATGGAACGCAACCAGAATTTTAAAGGACACCCTGGGCCTACCCAGACTGAGGGACCGAGAGTTTCACGTGGAAGCAATCCTCGGTGGAACTGAACAGCTCAGGTGTTCCCAGTGGAAAATGCGGCCCTGATGGCGCCCAGGCCCTCTCGGCAAGGCTCGGCCACCCTCAGGAGTGCCTTATAAAGAAAATCAGTACCAAGGGCAAGTAATCGGAAGGTTGAGTACAGCGGGCAGCTCAGCTACGACCCTACAGCAAGAGGAAGGAAGGGGAGGAGGAGGAGCAGCGGCTACCAACAGGGCCCAGCCAGCCAGGAGACGAGCTCCTGGAAAGTCCTTGGGTCTCCTCTCCACCCCGTAAAAGACTAGTCGGAGCTAGGAACAGGCCCCGGGTGTGAACACTAAGTCTACCAGCTAACTGGACTACGCCCTACCCCGCAGGGACTAGGTGAAGAGGACGGCAGGCCGCCCGGGCCTCGGGGAGGTGGCGGAAATGTGCTTCTATAAAGACAGACCAGCCAGCCTGCGGCCTCCAGAGGCCTCCCTGGCATGCGAAAGGGCTCGGGGCCCAGCAGGGAAGGCAGCCGCCCAGGCTCCCAAATCTCAGCCCCTGCAGCATCCCACTCCTTCCCTTGAACCAAGACGATCAAGGGAACCAAGGGGCTGTGCCTTCAGTGCAGGACGACTGACAAAGACTAAAACGGGGGGCTCTAATGCCGCCCCAGACCCCTAAACTGAGGCAGAGGGGTAGAAAAGATGACCTTCAATCTCATCCAACAAGAAGGGTCCCCCTATTGGAAACCCTTACCATGGCACTGCCAGTCCCAATCCTAGCTTTCCCCAAGCCCCCTCCAACCCAGCATCCCCCACATGCTGAGACGGCGATCTCCCTGGGCAGGGGTTCTGGAACCTCAGGGTCCCACAGCACTTCTACCAAAACACAGGTGACAGTGTCCTTCCAGTCCACCCACAGTTCCCAGACGAGTCTGTCACAGTGCCACGGAGCAAAGGGTCCCCTTGCCTCCTTTCCTTCAGTTCCTGCTGGACCTCCATTCCTAGAGCCACCAGAAGAGGGGCAGGCAGGAGGGGATGGACAGATTGACTCGGACAGCTGCGGCAAAGCTCCTTCCACGGGCAGGCAGAGGGAGGCCCAAGCTCCTCTTCAAGTGGGGGTTGTGGGCCCCAGGAGCTGGCTCCGGATCCTTGCGAAGCTGCCCGGTCGGCTCTGGGGCAGTGTCCTGCCTGAACCCGGTGCCGCAGGAAAGACACTTGCTGGTAATTGGCACCATGGAGATGGCCGGCTGGGTCCTCGACTTGGCTCTGGGCAGCAGCTTCCGAGGAGGCAAAAGGGGAAGAGGTGGGACAGTGTTTGGGCAGGTGGGGGGTTTGCTCTGCCACCTCCGTCTTCTTCCGACTGCAGCCGCATCCACCAGGTCAAGGCCAGCCAAGTCAAAGTGCGCCAGCCCGCTGGGAGAGGGAAGGTCTCGGGGAGGAGGCAAAGAAAGGTGAGGAGGGGCCCGAGGGGGGCAGGTCTCCCCATTCTGCTTCCCCCGCTGTGGGGGAGAACCCCATCCTCCTCTGTTCAATGTGCCCCTGGGCCTGGGGTCCCAGGTCAGGGCTGGGTGGTCTCCAGCCATCTCGGGGAGCCCCTCCCCATCCCCGGCACTAAGATCGCTCGCCACAGGGCCCCACGGTGCTCTCAAGGGACAACTGGGATGCCTGCCGGAGCAGGGGGCCTGTGGCTGGGTCCACCATGGAGGAGGTGGGGAAGAGCTTGTACCAGCCCACGGCCAGGGTGGTCAAGTCCAGCTCCTCCAGCAGCACGCGGGCCACACCCATGAACTGCTTCCGCTCCATCCGCCCGTAGTTCCCCCACACGATCACCTGCAGGGCGAGAGACACGGGTCTGAAGCCTGCCCAGCAACTCACGGGCTCCAAACAAGAACCTGAGGTCCACACACAGAGTCACAGTCAAACGAGGGCTGGCTTCGTGGCCATGTGTCTAAACAGGCCGTGGGCTCCACCTCCCCCAACCCTATGCAAAACAGTCCAGTTTCACCGTTGTCTAATGGAGGCTCAGAAGTGAAATCGTTTTCCTGAGCTTGCTCCTCGGAGAGCTGATGGGGAGCCCACTGCCGGTGCATGGATAGATTCGTTTTCACTGGTGCCAAGGACTGACCGGGTCCCCACCACTTATACACTGAAGCTCTAAGCTCCACCTCCTAAGTCTGGGACTGTGGTAGGTCATAAGGGGCATCAAGTTAAGTTAAAATGAGGGTGGGCCCCAATCTAATCTGACAGGTGCCCTTTGGACACATGGAGAGACACCAGGGGCATCACTCATGGTGAGTCTGTCCCACTGTGACATTTGTCGGGTTATCCACCAGCAAGGACCCAAGGATCCATGGGAAGCTTTCTGCTTCCCCACTCCCTCCACATCCCAGAAGGGACCTGCCCTGAGGACCAGAACACACAAACCTTTGTCCAGCAGGCCAGGGGTGGTCCTGAGATGGTCTTCAGGCTGTTTCAAATGCTACTTGAACACCCCTGGGCCAGCTGTGTTTTCCAGACATTTCTGACCGTGATATAAGGCAAGGAAGATACTGTCCCACCACCCAGTGTGCACACGGCACATACAGTTGAAGAAGGTGCCACCAGACACTGTTACCTTACTAAGAGCGATGGAGGCTTTCCTTCTTACCCCCATTCCATTTTAAAAAATATTATTTCTTGAGACCTGCTAAAACTGACTCACAACTCACTAACGGGTCTCAGCCCACATGGTGGAAAACCCTGCCCTCCACAGGACCTGGGCTTCCGGTTTTGCCAAAGTCCTACTATCTGGCCCCTGTTGCTTTGCCTGTCTGGGCTGGATGCAAGAAATGAGATGCAGGCAGGGATGCCCAGGTGGCACAGAGAGCCAGGCAGAGGGCCCTGTGGGCATTAACCAGGCCCTGCCTGCCCACGATGGGCACTCTTCAGCTCGTCTCAGTAACCGCCGGGGTGGGGCCAAACCTCTGTGGTCCGCCAGACTCAGAAGGCTGCTTCAGCAGGGGCCCGAACACTGTGGGCACAGATCAGCCCCGGTGCTCAGCTCCTTCCAGGGGGGGCCTCCAGAGGCACGATGCCCAGACTCAGGTACCACACCCTCGTGTCCACGCACACACATACACAAACAGAGCCTCACCTGCAGGACTTTGCCCTGGGGACTCTCAGGAAACAGCAGCACCTGGTTGTACAGCGGGTCTAGCGACTTGCGAGCGACTTTGGTCTTCTTCTTAGCGATGCAGACCCCGTTCTCTAGCAGGTAGGCCTTGATGTAGGCCGCTGGGGACAGAGGCCAGTGGGAGAAGTTCTAGGCTGGCTCCTCATGGGGTGTGCAAAGGGTACCAAATAGGGGGCGCCGCCCACCCACTGCCCAGAGAGGAGTGGCCCCAGGGAGTCTGGGAGGAGGCCCAGGAGCAAGTGGGGCATGGTGGGTGGTGGGTGCAGCTAGCACTGGGCGGCCCCCTCTCCTCAGGCCTTCCCCTCCCCTGCTCTGCACTCCCCTGTCCTCTCAGCCCATGACCTGCCCACCCCGCCTTCACATTCATTTGCTGACCCACTCACTCAACAAGCTGACTAGGCACATGTTGAGTACCCTGCTAGTCACGGGGTACAGCTATAGACCGGAAACACGTCCGCCTTCCCGGAGCCCACTGCAGCGGCCAGACAGACAAGGCTGACCCACCATCTCCACTGGGTCCCTGGGGCCAACACTGAGCCACCAGCTTTGGGACAGAGGAGCCTCCCATGATTGGGCCCAAGTCTCTCTCTTCTATACCCTCTCGGACCTCCACCCACGGCTGGCAGAGAGGAGCTGGCCCCACACCTGGCAGTGTCTTGGAGCCTGGTTTGGCTGTCAGTCCCCGAGCCTGGATGATGTCCACTTCCAGCTGACCATTCCGCTCCTGTAAGCCGATCTCCACGTCACCTGCAGGAGGCCCCAGGAGATGACACTGAGAAATGGACTGGGAACTCAGCAAGGACCCAGCGGCTCCTCTCTGCTTAGGGATAAAAGCCCCTTCCCCTGCTCCAGCCCGAATAAGACCAGCGTCAACCCCATGCCAGGGTCCAGGCTCTGCCAGGGCTTGACCACGCAGAGCAGGCTCCAGGTTGGGTGCCCACAGCAGGGCAGAGGGGAAGGGGAGACGCAGGACTTCTGGTGGGACTCCCCATCCCCGTCCACAGGTAGCAGGCGTTTGGGGACTTACCCATGGGTGTGGTGGCCAGGGTCTGGCGGCCCACAAATTGCGCTGGCCCCATGCTGCCCAGGAAGTCACTGAACTGGGCATCCGATGCCAGACAAACTCCCCCGTAGTTAAGGCTGCAAGGAGAAAAGGTGAACATAAATGTTTGCAGGGTGAGACAGAACTCCGGAACCGGGGCAGGTAGCTCCAGAACGTTCCCCTTTCCCTGTGGATCGTCGTCCACATCCATCACCCAGACTCTCCTCGCTGAGCCTCCAGGGAATGGCTAAGCGGACACTGACCTCTCTGGCTGTGAGAATCACGGGAGATGGTCTGTTACAGGCCAGGCTCCTGTTCTCTGAGGCCTTGATCCTCCAAGGGTGGTCCGGAGCCAGCAGCATCACATCCCCTGGAGCTAACTGATCACACTGCACCTGACTCCACCCCCTTCCCCTCTGTTGAATCAGAATCTGCAGTTTAGCCTGAGTCCCCGACAACCACTTTACACACCAAAGTTTGAGGTGTCCCGACAGCAGCTTTGGACCTCAAGGTGAGCTGCTGTTGCTGCTGCCTGGCTACCAAAATCCACTTCCCCTTCCTTTGGTAATAAGATCTCAAATTTCCTTTGGGGATCCCTCTCCATGGCATGTGACTGCAGTGGCTGAGCCTGCAACTCAGCCTGACCAATCAGGCCATTCCTTCTCCTTGGCCAGCTGGCACAGAGAATCAGGCCTGTGGCCTAATTCAGTCAACAAGAATCTGCCTGGGAGCTTTGTATGAATTTGAGAGCAAGAGCTCTCTTTCCCCACCAGATGTGGGCCTCAGACATAGGATGGGAGCTTCATGGAGCTGAGCCATGGGATGGCCTGTCCCCGTGAAAAGCACCTGCAGACTCTACCAGCCCCCGTCCTGGCTGCCCACGTCTTCCCTCAACACTGTGAGGCACCCCAGTGTGGCCAGCAGGTTCTGGTTTTGAGTAAGCAGCCATCAGGCCAATGCAGGATGGGAACTTGACATTCTAGCCCGAGTGCTTTTCACTGTCACAACTCCCACTCCCCCTGCCCTGTCCCCCACAGAGGCAGCAGCAGATTGTCTGATGTCCACTGCCTCAGAGGAGGGCAGCCCTTAGGGTGCAGAGACCAAGAGAGGTTCTTGGCTTTTCGGTGCCAAGAAACAGACTTAGAAGAACAGGTACCAAAGCAGCCAGAGAGTCGAGGAAAGTCAGGCAAGGAGGCGAGAGAGCTGAGGGTCCCGTTCAAAATGGCCAGAATGACGGGTGGTGTCTGAGGACCTCCCACTCTGCCTCCATGGTCCATGCATGACCAGCTCAGCACAATTCCCTGGCACACTAGGAACTACAGCCAGTGTCCCTGTCACTCACTCACTCATTTGACAAGTGTTTACGGAGCACACACTACTTCCAGGCACTGTTCTGGACATAGAATGTATCAGGGAACAAGTCAGTGACTCCTGCCCTCGAGTGCTTAGATTCTAGTGGAGGAAGACACACATAAAAAAGAATATTGTCCCTAAATTATATAGTATGTCAGATGGCAGTAAATGTTGGGGAGGGGGAAGAGAGGACAAGAAAATTCCCGTGTGTGGGTGCTGGCTGCAATGCTGAACAGTCGATCAGGGTCTGTCCTGAGGTCTCTACCTCAGCCGTCCCTCCGTATCCACAGGGATGGGTTCCAGGACCTCAGAGACCAAAACCCACAGTGCTCGAGTCCCGGAATTAAACGGTGTAGGATTTGCATCCGATTCTCACGAATATTTTAATTTGATCATCTCTCAATTACTCAAACACCTAGCACAGTGGAAATGCTATTTAAATGACTGTTACACCTTACATGATGTGGGGAATAATGATCAGAAAGGAAAACATCTGTACCTGTTCAGTACAGTTGTAAACAGTCGAGACCTGAGGCCCGCCAAGGTGCTTGGAGCTCTGAGAAGGGGCTGCCGTGGGGGCCTCCCCAACTCCCTTGTGTGAGTCCAGCACGGTGCTTGGCGTGTGGCAGGTCCACATTTTGACTCTGGGAACTTTGGGGAAATTTTTTTTTCAGATATTATTGATCTGAGGTTGGTTGGATCTACGGATGCAGAACCCCTGGGTACAAAGGGCCGGTTGTACTTTGAACGTCACCCCAAGGCCTCTTTTAGCAATTTACACAGAGTCTTTCTACGTAAACTTCCACATAAGCACAAGCCTCGGGGAAATCTGAACCGAGTCAGATTGACTTTCCACAAACACCAGAAAAATGGAGACTCCATACTGAGAGTCAAAATAGCAAAGTCCAGAGCTTACAGAGTCACCCGGCATCTCAGGGCTCCTACAGGTTTTAACTCGCTTCTGCCTTTCGGCCCCAGGCTGCTACTATTCCTGGGCTCGTTACACAGGTTGGCACGAGAGGTCGGAAACCTGCCCACCCTCCTGCCCTCTCTTGGCTCAGCTCGCCCAGGCGCTCACACAGACCACACAGTCTGAGGGCTCGATTTTGGCTGTGACAGCACTTTCCACCTGTGCGCAGGGCAGGCTGGAAGCTCCCAAGGGTTAACACCCCCAGAAACAGCCCCAACCAGTGACAAACTGGGAGTGGTGTGCCGCAGGGATAACTGGGTCCCACATCCAACATCCAACACGGTCTCCCTGCATCCACCGCCCACGGTGGTCAAAGGCTGAGTAACCCTCCTGTACTGGCTCCTTCTCCTCCCATCTCCTTCCTCATGCTGCTGCCTCGCTGGGGACTCCAGGGAACACCTCACCAAGCACTCATTTCCACTCTCATCTTTGAGTCTGGGTCTGCTTCTGAAAGAAACCAAACCAAGACAGACGCTGAGCAGTTCTGGAGCCCAGGTCATCGGGCTTCTGTGGCTACCATCCGGATGACTTTACAATGCTATATTTTTAATTAATCAAGTATCTAAAAACATAACCCACTTAAGCACCTGGGGGACTGGAATACGTACTCAGTAATACTCTGATAAAACCAAAGACCCTGAGTTAACATCACCGAGGCAAACGGCAGAGCTCAGGGCCACTAGGCCTTCCCTCCAGGCCCTGGGACTCTCCGCCCCACCCTCTTAGCCCTCTGAGGGGCACAGGCTGTCTTGTGAGGTGGGTGTGGACTCTAAAGCAAAAGAAATGGCTGGGCCACTGGGCTCCGAGGAGGCGTGGAAGGAGCCCAGCCGCTCAGGCAGAGAGGCCTTCCACAGCCCGAAATTGAAAGTTTCCTCATTGCCTGCTCCTCAGTTCCTGGTGGGGTGTGAGCAGACAATGGGGAACTGGCAGGCCTGGTAATTAGTGGTAATTGTTTCTAATATCTGGGCGGCTGCCTGATTTCCCATCCCAGGGTGCCTCGCTGGCTGCCAGGGAACCAGGCTAATGCCCTGGAAACCCTGAGCCAGCGCGTCCCCCACGGGCTGGAGGAGGTCAGTGTGGCCGCTTCCTGCTGGCCGAAGGGCTGGCGGCTCTGGAGACCCCCTCCACCTTGGGTCTCCCCTGGAGCAGGAAAAAAGGCAAAGGCTACTGAGTCAGACCTGGAGCTCTGACTGTTGTCACTGCATTTTAGTGCTCTTATCTGTCAACAAGATCGAATTACCCCGTGGAGAGGGGACAGTCATTTAGGAAGCTGGAGCCTATGCTCTTATCAGTTGTAAATGTTTCCAAATTATCTTCTTACAGGGCTCATTAGCAGAGGCACACTTAGAGCTGGCTGAATTATGAAGTGCCACATCATGCTACTACTTGGACCAGTCCTTGTATGCAACAGGAGCTTAATAAATGTTCATTATCAAACCCCACAGCTGGTCTCAAACAGGCAGAATGAAGGATACTGGTTAAGATTGGACTTTGGCATAACATAGACCTTGGATCCTATGTGCAATCTAGGGCTGTTTTCTGTCTTTCTTTCTTTCTTTCTTTCTTTTTTTTTTCTTTTAGGTACTGGATATTGACCCAGGAGCACTCTATCACTGAGTTACAGTGATAGCCATCTCCCTGCCTCAGCTTTCTCCTAAATGACTGTCCACTCTCCACTTTTTTGGGGAGTAGGGGGGGGTAGCAGGAATTGAACTCAGGTGCACTCAACCACTGAGCCACACCCCCAGCCCTATTTTTTTTGCATTTGACTTAGAGACAGGGTCTCCCTGAGTTGTTGAACGCCTTGCTTTTTGCTGAGGCTGGCTTTGAACTCGCGATCCTCCTGTCTCAGCCTCCTGAGCTGCTGGGATTACAGGTGTGTGACCACTGTGCCGGGCCCCAGCACTTTTTATTTTGGATTTTGAGTCAGGGTCTTGCTAAGTTGCCAAGGCTGATCTTGAACTTGCCATCTCCCTGCCTCAGCCTCCTCCTGAGTCACTGGGATCAGCAGGATCTGTGGGGGCAAGTTTTTAACTTCTCCTAGCTGCAGTTTCCTTATCTATAAAATGGGAATAAATGGTAATTGCCTTGCTGAATTGCTGGGGAGAGCTGGTGAGATAAGTCAGACTCGGAACAGAGGATCTGCTGTGAACCCAGGAGGGAGACGCCCTGGCCTGGCCTGCAGGGGCCTCCTCTTGGCACTCTCAGGGCTTCTCTGGCTCCAGGCCTGTTAGGCAGTGCAGCAGCTGGACATCTGCAACCCAGCCCCGGCCATCTGGAGGAGTGGGGCAGGGCTGCAGACCACGTTCCTCCAGGGATGGCAGGCCCTGAAACAGGGGACACCCATGTTCAACTGGCCTTTCATTTTGTGTTATGGTGAATTGAGATTTCTTGCACTTCAAATTCCGTTAGTTTTGTTCATGGACCTAAAAGTCATCTGCCTCTTTTTTTTTTCACTAACCTTTGAGCTTGGTTTGGCCCCTGGATTTTCTGTGCTCTTGATAGTTAAAGTAATAATTGGGTTTTCTGGGGTTCACTCCAGTCTCTTTTCTGGGTTTCGCTCCAGTCTCCACAGCATCAGGAATTTTAAGGTTGCAAAAGCCTCGCAGTGATGACTGGCTACAGGGTTCTCTGAAAGCTCCTGGGAATTCACGCGCTTGCTGCCCACTTGTGCACCCCTGCATGTCCGTCTGTCCAACCACCCTGCCATGCCTACAAATACATCAATTCTGCTGTAGTGCAAAGGGTGCAGTTCTAAAAATTACTGTGGGAAGAAGAACATGGCTTATGGAGAAAATGGGGTCAGTGTCACATTAAAAAAAAAGGAGGACAGGAACCTAGTAAATATGGTAGCAGGGCAGCAGTTTGATGCATGCTAAGTGGTTCTGAAATGCATAAAGATACCATGAGTACAGCACTTTTCCTTGAAAACCTGGTTTGCTCAGGGACGCGGAAGTTTGCTTGTCAGAAGAGAAGCAGACAGCGAGTTGTTGTGCAGTCCTAAGTGAGCACCATCTGAAATGGGGTGGAAAACTGTCCCGCCAGGAGTGGCTCATGACACCCGGTAAACTGAGGGCACCTGAGCGGTGTGGGGTTTTGCGCATGGCTGGTTGGGGACAGCCTCTGCATTCACCTGGTGTTTCTCATGGATGAAACCAACGCCTGACTGAGCAAATGCGAAATCCCGTTATGCTCAGATTGTTCCCTAATACTGCCATCATGTTGGAACAAATTCTCGTTTTCAAAACAAGCGCTTGTAGCAGAATTGACTGCGTGCCAGGACACACCGCGTCACACAATCCTGACTGGCTTTTCAGGCATTCAAGACAGTTCCAAACCGGCCCCACTCCCATGAGAGTGTAGCTTGTGGGCATGAAGCCAAGGATTTATTTTTTATTTATCAAAAATGTGTCATGAGCCAAGTACTGATCGTACTAAGTTATTCATGTTAACTCACTTGATCCTCTTAACAACTCTCTACAAAAGCTAGACATTTGTGATCAATGCCCATTTCACAGAAGGGTGAATCAAGGCATAGAACTGTTAATAAGTAAATCAAGATCAACCTGCTATGATTTGAACCCCAGGGGTCTGACTCTGGAGTTCACCTTCTGAGCCATTAAAGTAGATCGTCAACCCTTAGTGTCCCCGGGGAGTTGGTTTCAGGACTTCCCACAGACTCCCAAACCCATGTATGCTTATGTTCCTTACATAAGGTGGTGTAGTATTTGCAAACAACCTACGCACCTCCTCTGTATATTTTAAATCATCCCTAGATCACTTGTAACCCCTGATCAATGTCAATTCTATGCAAACCATTGGTTTACTAGACCGTTCAGGGAATGACAGCAAGAAAAAAAGTGTTCACACATTCAGTACAAACACTGTTTTTTTCTCCTGACATTTTCCATCGGAGGCTGATGGAACCCACGGATGCAGGACCCTTGGGTGTGGAGGGCTGACTTCCGGCTCTACTGCCCTGAGGGGCCCTAAGCGCTGGGGTCAGGGAGGCCTGGGTTTTCATGGAGACGCCTAATTCCCCTCTCTAGGCCTTGGCTCCCTTTTCAGGAAACAGGGATAAACAATGACGGGAGAGTTCTTGGGGCCGCTGAAGCAAACGACACAAACTCCTCAGAAGGACTGGCACCATCGAATGCTCCACAAATAGGAGCGCTTGTGAAACACAGGGACGACCCCATCTGATGGGGGCCCCTAGCCACACCAGTCCCACTTTGTCCTTTAGGCACAATGACCTGCTACAGCAGAAGAGGGGAAGGGGAGGGGGTCTGACCATCTTCCGACCCCCCGGGCCCACACTGAACAGGGAAACTGTGTGGCAGACATGTGACCCTGAGCTGGGTGCGTGAATGCCCTGTCACTGGCTCACATGCTGCTTTCTTGGGATGTGGGCACGGTGACCCAGACGCCCAGAGGCCTGGCTGCTGATGACCCAGACACTTCAGGACAACAACAGGCAGAGGGGAGGAGCAGGTGGGGCCTGGGAGAGAACTCTAGGAGCCTCCCAATGGACAGAGGATGATGCGGCCCTGGCTTTTGTGCCATGAGGAAGGCTGGGGCGGGGGTAAGGAATGGACTGTGTGTGCGCTTTGGCTCCCCACATCTGTTCACCAAAATCTGCAGAGCATGTGGGCCAGCCGGGCGGGCACAGAATCTGGTGTCCAGTGGGACGGACACCCACAGGGGACATTAGAGTAGAGAGTAGAAGGTGCTGTGGCGGGGAGTCCAGGGGCCGTGGGTGCTGCTGATGCCGCCGGAGGAGTGGCGGGCCGCACTCGCTCTTCCACTTGCCCAGCCCACACCCAGGGCAGACATTGCTAATCGACTTCAGCCCTGCCAGGCCCGGACTTGGCTCCAGAACCCTTCTCCACACAGACTCCAGGGAGCCACTATCAATTAGCTGGAGTTGGCACATGAGCTGAAGCCTGTGTGCCAGTTCTGAGCTGAGATCTGGAGGTGGCATGAGTCAGAGGGCGAAGCGGGAGAACAGGCAGAAAAAGGAGTGCCAGGCGCGGAGGCAACGGCCGCGGAAACTTGGGGTGAGGTGGGGAAGTGTGGAGGGATTGGGGTGGTGGGCTAGGCTGCCAGGCTGGGGACTGGGAGAGGCCTAGAAAGGCAGAGAAAGTGTGAGGTGACAGAGTGGGAATTTGGACCACGAAGGAGACTTGCTGGTATCTAGGGGAGAGTGACAAGTGGCCTCAACTTGGGCCACTCACGGATGCAGATGGGGGGAAATGGATGGATTCAAGGAATAATCGAGAGTAAAATGGGGGGCCAACTGTGGATTAAGTAAGAGAAAGAGAGGGGAGCCCTCGGAGAGAAGTCCCAGGCTTCGTCTGGGCAGCGGGAGATGGAGGCTCTGCCCTCAGGCAGCGCGTGGCTCTGTGGGCCCACCCCCCAAAAAACTATTTAGTGTCCACAACTTCTAATTGCAGCCGTGAAATTCCTTTGCCTAAGTCTCTGTGGCTTCTAAAGGACTCTGGTCCTAGCCCCTGTCTCTACAAGAAGGTCAAGACTCCCAAAAGGAGCAGCCTCCAGTCAGTAACTGAGAAGAGCCGGAGTGTACATTCCTCTGCCCTCACCTCCTGGGGGTAACTGGCGGCTTCCCCAGCAGGACTCGGGTCACCCTGCTGCAGTGGGGCTGGCTGGCTGGCTGCTGCCGCTGCTGCTCCCACCCCCCACATACACTCTTAACCCAGGGATGCTCATTGAGCTGTATCCCAACCCTTTTTCACTTTTTATTTTGAGACAGGGCCTTGCTAAGTTGCTGAGGCTGGCCTTGAACTTGCCATCCTCCTGTCTCAGCCTCCTGAGTCACTGGGATTATAGGCATGGGACACCCCACTGGATGGGAGCTGGCTTCTTACAGCTTCATTTACTGCGTGCCTCTCTAGCCCTGTCTCTCTCACACGATCCTCTGCCATGATTTCCCAGAATCACCTCCTAAGTGGATTCCTTGCACCAGGTCTCAGATCTGATTCTGAGAAAACCCTTAAACTAAGGCAGTCAGTCAACAGGAGCATCTCAGGCTGGAGCAGGTGCTGTTCCCAGGGGCCTTTCTCAGGGGCTTGAACTCTACCCCTGCCCTTCATATGAGCAAGATGGGCCTGTCTGCAGTGCGGAAGCTCGGTTGGCTGGTTGGCTGGTTGTCCCTCCACCCTTCACATACAGAATTCCAACTTTTGACAAGGCAGAAAGGGGCTCAGGAAGAAGAGGCCTTTCCCCAGCCCGAGGATAAGCCATAACTAGTCTGACGTAGGAGGGTCTGCAGAAGGGAAAGGTGGAGGGGACTTGGGTCCTCGGTGGCATCGTCACACCACCAAACCATCCAGGAAGCATCTACTTCAGAAATCTTCGCAGAGGGGATTGCTAAATGAAAGAGCTGAGCCTGACTGTTAAAGACAAATGCCTGGCTTTGAATCCTGGCTCGGCCACTTACTCACTGTGTGACCTTGGGCCAGTCACCCTTTCCACATCCTCATGTCTAGGACGGGGATTAACAAACAGCCCCACCACCATCAGGTTGTCGTGAGACTTAACTGTCACTCTATGTGGCTGTATGGCACAGTGCCAGCACTTGCTGTTCTCTTCAAGCATCACCTGTGGCCACTAATGCAACAAAGCCAGGTGTCACCCTGACGCTCACACAAACCAGCGGGGAGACTTGTTAAAGTTCAGATTATGACCCAGTGGCCCCCGGCTGGAGCATGAGATTCTGCATTTCTAACAAGCGCCCAGGAGATGAGATGCTGCGGAAGTACAGAGGTCACCTTGACCAGCAAGGTCAGCAGCCACCGTCCACTGGCATTATGTAACGAGGAGCCCAAGGCACCCTTACTGATAGAGGGCCCCAACACAGGTGTGCCCCTTCCCCGCCCTGAGATCTGGGCACTTCCAGCTACTTGGTCAGCACCCTGCGAAGGAAATCCGTGGAGGGCCGGGCCTCTGCAGCGCCCGCCCAGTTGCCTGGCGCACAGCAGGTGCTTAATGGAATTTGTTGCAAATTCACATGGGAGCGCCCTGTGCCCCCTTGCAGGAATACACACACCCAGTGGGCAGCAGCTCAGGCAGGCCCAGCGCCCGGGGCTGCAGCCTCGTGGGGCTGCTCCAGGGAGGCTGCCTCCCCACCGGCCTCGGCTGGGCTGGCAGAAGCCAGGGGTGGGAAGAGGGCAGGACAGTCACACCCCTTCTTGATTCAGAGCCTGACATCTGGGTCCAAACAATGCCCCTAACACCTGCAGAACAAGGAGAGGGCTGGCTATGGCTCATGTCACCCTGTCCCTTCTATGTCTCTCCCTCATGCAGGTGTGAGTGAGGTGGCAGCCTTAAGCTAGTCTCCACTTAGACTCAGTCTCTCTCAGGAGGCAAGACTGTCCCCACTTCTGAACCCAGCTTCCTCGGACCCCCGGATCCTGCTCAGTTGGAATCAAACCACACACCCCAAACCTTTAATAATCAGTCACCACAGCCAACCTCTCCCTGTGCTTACGCTGTGCTAAGCACTATATTTGGGGTGCTCATGGTATTTGTTAGAATGTAATTGACCCCAAGCAGCAAAATACCCACGAGTGGCTTAATTAACAACAAACTTAATGAACAACAAAATACTAACAGTGCATGATTCCAGTGCTCGCCACGTGATGTTTGGTGTCCTAGGTGTTTCCTATGTATTAGCTCATTTAATTCTGCAACTGGAGAAACTGGGCTTAGAGAGGTAAGGGACCTTTCCCAAAGCCACATGGCTACTGAGGAGCAGGAACAAGTCACAAGCCAGAGATGTCTGCCAGCTGAGTCCTGGCTTTGAGCCCATGACATAGAAGGGACAGGGCAGCTTTGAACCTGTCTGTGAAGGGACCTGCAGGTCCCTGCAAGCACATTTCAGCAAATGTCACCAACAGCCACCCTCCAGGGCCTTGTCACAGGCAGCCACCACCTCCTTAGGACCTGCTCCCTGTGGGTGAGTCATGTGACCCCCAGCCTTCCTTTCCTCTTCTGTAAAGTGGGAATACGCTTCTCCTCACCTGCTGCAGCCACAGGGCCCCCCTGGCCTCCCCTCCCCAGGTCCTCCTTACCCGTGTGAGGCCAACAAGGTGTTGCCCGGCTTCCCTGAAGCTTCAAGAAGCCCATGGGTGTGCCTAAGGCCTGCTGCCGAGGTCTGGGGCAGAGCCAGGACTGTGGCCTGAGCCTCCTGGACCCCTGAGACTCCCGTCAGTCAGCGGGGACCCCCGTCCCCCAGGTGCCTGGCTCCTCCCCCCAGCACGGACGCCTGCCAGGTTTCGCAGGTTAAACACACGCCAGCTGCTTCCTCCTCCTCCTCCTTCCGCCCGTCCTCCTCCTCTTCCTGCCCACCGGAAAGCTCCGCTCGGAGGTGGGTGGACCAGCCGCATCTGCCAAGGCAGGGCCATTCACAGGACCTGAGATGCCCCGCGCAGGAGGGGCCAGGCACCAGGGTGTTGGCCCCCAGGACCCCCGCTGAGGGCTGTAGCCAGAGGTGGAGGGCAGTCACCGGGGGCTATCGAGAGCCTGCCCACCCTGCGCTGGCTGGTGTCTGCTCTCAGACAAGCCGCCGGGCCAGGGCTGTCCAGCAGGACTTTCTGTGATGATGGAACTATTCCATCTCCGCACCGCCCAGTACAGTTGTCATGAGCCACATTTCGCTACTGAGCACTAGTGCGACAGAGGAACAGAATAATACATCTTCCTTAATTTTAATTAACTTACATTTAAATAGCCATGTGTATCTAATGACATCTGTACACGATAATACAGACCTTAACTTTTCCAAGCCTCAGTCTCCTCAAGTACATAGCATGGGTCATGACACCCCAGGCCCCCTCCCTGACTCAGAGGACTCTAAAGCAATCTGCTGTTGTGGAATAAGCCCCCACTGGGAGTCAGGACCCCTGTGTTCCAGACCTATGTTAGCATGCTGTGTGACCCAGGGCAAGCTCCTGAACCTCTCTGAGTGCTTTAGTCATCTATACAATATGGAAGTTGCTTTGGTCTTTGCCAGGTATCCATGGGTTGACTTTTGGGGATCTGAGAGCCCTTTGCCATTAGAAGAAGAGTGTGTCTGTGTAACTGTGTGAGTGTATCCATGCATGTGTTTACTGGGGGGAAAGCAAGATGAATCAAGATGAATTCTTCCAGAGAGCTTTTAAAGACGGAGCTCCTAGGAGCTCTTCACAGAGTTTCTAATTCAATGACTCAAGAAGCGGGACCCTGCCATCTGCATTTGTGACAAGTTCCCCAGTGACTCCAGTGTGCAGCCCAGGAGGGGAACGCTGACCAGGTGCCAGGCAGCACCAGGTCTTGGATCTGACATGCATGAGACGCCTTTGACACGTTTAAAATCCAACGAGGATTTAAGACAATTGAACACAACAATGACGATGCCCTCTCTGCTCCCGCCTTTGCTCAGCGACACCCACACGGGCACGGATGCGCCAAGCTGCCCTGTGCTCTTCAGAGGTACAACCCAGGACTCCTTGGATCGTGAGTGTCTGACTCCTAAGAACCCCGGTGGCTGGTGCCATCACCCCACCCTACAGATGAGGCAGCTGTTGCTCAGGGATGTGACCTCCCCAAGGTCACGCCGCTGCAAGGTTGTGGAGCCGGCCACCAGGAACCAGAGCCTGCGCCCTGGGAGCTGCACGGCTTGCTGCCTACCTTCCCAAGATGGGCACGCCCCGGAGCCCAGAGCCCCTGCCAGCCTGAACTGACCCCGGCCTCCTGGTCAGTCCCCTGGGCACTGCTCAGCCTGTCCTTCCCCCACCGAGAAGACCAAGAGCCATGTGGCTGTGGCAGGCGCGGCCCACACTCACTTGCCCTCCGAGCCATAGCTGTTCATGCTGTCCTCGATGGACTCGTGGCTGGCCTGGCGCAGGGTCCGGCTGGGCATCTCCACTGCCAGGCCTGTCTCCGTGCTCCTCTGGATGGCCCCCTTCAGCCTCCGGCTGTCTCCTTTCCGCAGAGAGGCCAGGACGGGGTGGAGAGAGAGAGAGAGAGGCAGTTAGCTGGTTAGCGTTTCAGCAGCTGGCTGCGGCCCTGCTTTCGCCCCCAACCCAGCCCGATCTCCTGCTTACCCAGGCCTCGCCTGCCCCCACCCTCCCCGGTGTGTGGAGGGGCTACCTGCTCTTTGATCTGGAGAATCCTCCACCATGGACTCTCTCCCTGTGGAACCTTCTCCACTGTCGGCTCCCCGTCTTCAGCTGCTAGTTTTTAAGCACTTACTATGCGTCGCACTCTGCCAGGGGCTCTGTGCGGTTCAGACCAGCATGACTGCCATTGTGGGTGGCATGCTGCTTTGCTGTGGGTGCTGTTCTGTGCACTGTGGAATTTCTAGAAGCTTTCCTGGCTCTCCCTAGTACATGCTAGTGGCGCCCCCAGTCCAGAAGTGTCAACCAAGAACATCTGCAGACCCTGCCAAATATCCCATGTGGGGCAAAAGTCACCCCCAACCGAGGACCGATGATTGAAACCACTGGCTCTGAAACTAAATGGCATGGGTTCAAATCCTGAGTGTCCTTCTCACTGGCTGTTAGACTTTGGGCAAATATTCAGCCTCTCTGTGCCTCCATTTCCTCACCTGTAAAATGGGAGAGCAACAGGGTCATCATGAGGATGAAGACTGTGAGCTTGGTCCTAATACCTCCTCCCCCTGTGATCAAACTTCATCTTACCAAAGGCCTTTCTGGACCACCACTGGCCACTCCGAAACAGCAGCCCTGGTCCCTGCCTGCCCCTCTCTGCCCTAACCCCCTGCTTGGTTTTCAGCCTAGCACTTACCACCCTGCCGGCTGCTGGCCAGTGTCCTCTGTGAAGAAGGTAAACCCGCCCCCACCCCAGGACATGGCACCTCGCTCACAGTTGGAAGCCTCTGCCAAGAAGAGGGCGTGGCCTGTTGTAGGTGCTCATTAATAAGTGCTAAATGAACCTACACCCCCCCCTGGGGGCAACCTGGGTCCCTCTGCCGTCCCTGAGGTGGTGGATGCTACTTTTCTTCCACTTGAGTGCCCAGGTGGAGAGTACAAGGTCAGGGACTTGTCCTCACCCGTCCTCACCCCTATAGCCGGTAAGGTGGGACCATCAGAATGCACCCAAGAGTCTTCCTCCTGCTCCTGGGTCCACTTTATCGTCCTATCTGCCCCAAGGGGACAGTGGTTCTACACCTCCCTGCTCCTGCCAGGACAGCACACCTCTCACCGGCCTCCTCCGGCCTCTCTCCGTTCCAGTGTTTCCCAGAGGGGTGCCCACGGGATTCTGACTCCCACACGTGGTCATGTTGTTCAGACACACACATGCCGAGTCCTCAGGAAGACACACACACACACACACACACACACAGGAATATACATGCAAAGACAGTGTCGAGGCGTGTCTGAGTGTGCGTGTCTGTGTGTCTCCACGGGTCTGTGTGCCATTCTGTGTACATGTGTGCCTGTGTGTGCCCCCCACACACTCACACACACACACACACACAGGCACTTGCATTAGACGTCTTCGCCCACCTACTGAAGAAACACACAGGGACTGCCCCTTGGCGTCTGTCACCTGGTGTCTTGCTGTCTGTCCCCTCCATCCCCATTGGTTCTCTCCTGAACTTGCAGCTGCAGCCACCCCCACCCCACCCCCATTACTGTTTCTGTGCTCCTCTGTACAGCAGGTACACACACTCTCACACACACACTCACACACACACGGAAACAGACTGGCAGGCACACGGTGCTGTCCACATGTGCACACACACCAGTCACGTGGGCAGGGCAAACGTCCCCCACTGGGCCTTCAGACCCGCCCTGGGTGGAGCCCCCCACCATCTCCACCCTCTAGTGCTGACAGCTCTCCTCTCCGGGGAAGAGGGTGGCGCCAAGCTTGATGGGCACTGAATCCCCATCCCTGCGGCCCCACTGGAGAGCGCCTCACATCTGCGGTGTCCTGGGGTCTGCGGTGTCCTGGGGCCTGGTGGCAATTCACACGGCCCCAGGCCCCACGCAGCCCTGGCTCAGCCCACAGGCAGCCTGGCGTGGCCGTCAGCGGCCCAGGCAGAGGCAGCACGCCAGCCAGCACCACTCGTGGTGGAGGTGAAAAGAGGTGCGTTGCCCCAGTGCCTGGCAGAGCAGGTGCTAATCGGGGTAGCGCAGCGCTGCCAAGACAGACTCGCTGACATTCCCCACATCCGCCCTGGCCAGCTGTCCTGCTGATGCCCTCCTGCGACCTTCCGACCCAGGGACCCCCCTAACCAATCACACCAACGGCACTCACCTAACTTAGGCAACCTTCTGTTGGTCGTTTCTTTAAAACATTTCTCTCTTTAATGTTTTTTTGTGGTTGTAGGTGGAGAGAATGCCTGGATTTTATTTGTTCATTTACTTTTACGTGGTGCTGAGGATGGAACCCTGTGCCTCAGGCATGCTAGGCGAGCGTCTGCCACTGAGCCCCACCCAGCTCTGTGGGTCACCCTGTGTGATGGTCCCATGCTTCCCCACCCCTGCCCCCTAACCTACCCGTGGGGGCACAGTCCTGCTCCCTCTTGGCTGGAAGGTGTGGCCAGCTCTTCTCCCTCCCAGACTTCACCAGCCTGAGGCTTTTCCACCACCACCACCCCCGCCCTGCCTCCCCGAGGGGCCTTCCTCTCTCCTGGTGTGGCTGACCTGTCAGTCCTCGCCCCACTCCGCCCAGGCCCAACTTGACTTCCTCCTCCTGGCTTGCTCCCCTCTGCTCGGGGCTCTCTGCTTCCTCCTCCAGCCTCTGGAGGCTCTACCTCCCGCCAGCCGGCTGCGTCGGGGACTAGGCAGCCCACCTCAGCATCCATGTGCTGTCTCGGGTCAGTCCCACACACCTCGGCCGCTGCCTTCTTTCTGTCCTGCCCTGCCGGACAGGAATCTCATCACAGGGTCTGCCCGGGGAAATGTCACCTAACACAGGCCGGAACCCCCAGGAGTTGACATTCAAAACTCTTGGCACAGGTGGGTCCCAGTGTGGCAGCAGAACCCTCCCCCTCCACAGACCGATGAACGTGACGCAAGGGCGGCATGTTTTCCAGAGACCGCTAAGGGGGTAAGCAAGAGGGGATGTCACACACCCTTATCACCACACACTGCCGCCACCACCACCGTAGGGGCTGGGGGTGTGAGTCCTGTAAACTCCAGGAGTGAGGCTGCCTGATGTCGGTTGGGCTAGTAGGTGCAGCCAGGGTGACACGGCTCCTGCTCCTGAGCTCACCTTCAGAGGGGAGGCAGCGACCGGCAAGGATCCTGCTGATTGGTCACAGGTGTGTCGAGAGCCTGGCAGACCTAGTGCAGAAGGTAATGACAGCACGTCGGGGCAGCGGGGAGGGGGACTAATGGCCACGGATGACTTCATCCTTTGACCCAGAGTCTCTCCAGACCCCTCCGCCTTTGACATCCCTGACAGTGGGCACCTCTGCCTCCCCTGCCCGCCCCGTCCCCACACAGCAGGTGCTGGCCAGGCCGTCCCTGGGTCCCCTCTCTGGAACCCACTGGGTGCTTTCATTCCCCTCAGCAACCTCAGGACTGCCCTATGCCCCAGGCTGTCACCCTTACCCACCAGATAGCAGCCTGCACCCACCACCAGCCCACTCCCCAGTCAGCTTCTGATTACGTTCCCATCTTCCCGCCACCAGACTCAACCTCCCAGGAACACGGCGGCTCTTTTTCCTCTCTCATCGGGTGCCGGGCCTGACGAAGCCTGGGCCACCAATACTCCCAGACCTCACACCCTCCCCGTCTGTCCGTCCTCACCGCCAAGCAGCTCCTGCCTCAGGCTTCAACCGACCGTTCCCAGCAGCCTCCCCTGGCCAGCCACAGCCGTTCACAGATTAGATCTCCACTCAGACCAAGGCCGCCACTCTCACTAGTTCCTCTACACAAACAGCCACAAAAGTACACAGCACTCGGCACCAAGGGGCTCCCCGCAGCATCGTCTACACCAGGGAAATGCTGGAATCGACCGCCGTGGACACGGGACCCGTTAACTACACGACATCGCCACCGTGAAACGCTCCGTCACAGCCACACGGAACGACTCCCCCAGCACCCTGGCAGTTCAAAAAAAGCAGGTTGCAGGGCAGTATGTGAAACATGGTGCCATTTCTGTAGAGCTATAGATAGCTCTGTGTGTGTGTGTGTGTGTGTGTGTGTAGAGAGGGAGAGAGAGAGAGAGCACACAAGCTTTATCTTAGACACAGAAAAATCCAGGAGTATATGAGCAGAGCAGCTCGTGGTGAGTGACTGCAGGGAGACCATTGGAGGAGGTGTGCAGAGGTCATTTTGTGACTGAAGATCTAAGTATACAGAAGAGTGCCCAAACCTTCAGTGCAGATCTCCATGCATCTACACAAACCAAACCCACTGCACCAGCACACCCCATGCAGAAACAGCATTCCTAGGATTCCAAGGACCCCGTGCACCCGTCTCCCATCACCAACTGGCTCCAAGGGTCACCCTGTCTCCCATCACCAACTGGCTCCAAGGGTTGTCACTGCTGGTCTCTGACGCCATTCTGCAATGCCTGGTTTTGAGCGCTATATAAAGAGGGTGGCCTTCTTTTTATTGGCCTGGTTTCTTCTGGTTCATGTCCCACGTGAGGCGCGTTTGCATCGCCTGAGTCGCCAGGTGCTCGCCATCACTGCGCAGATGGACCTGGGTTTATCCACTGTCCGGCTGATGGGCTTTTGCATTTCTCCCCCTCCAGTTTAGGACAAGGAACAATGCTGCTATGGCTGTTTTCATGCACATCTTTTGGGGAACATCCTCACCTGTGTCTCCTGGAAATCTACCTGGGAGAGGAACTGCTGGGTCTGAGGGAGGCATTTGTTCAGCTCTAGGTGAAGCTGCCAAAGAGCTGTGCCAACTGACACTCCAACCAGCACACTGGGAAGGAGGCTTTATTTCTCTTTTGTTTGCTTCTATGTCACTTGAATTTTTTAATAGTTAAATGTATTAATTCCATAATGTAAACAAAAGTAAAATACAGACAAGTTCATAAATAAATCACATTTCAATCAGGCCAAGATCTTACCTAAAAACCTCAGGGTGACTCCTCATCACCTGCCAAATGAAGTCCAATCACTGCCCAGAGGCATCCAAGACTCTGCATCACCTGATTCCTTCCCCTCTGCTCTGGTCTCCCTTGGTCTCTGTACCCCCATCTGGCCAGCATCTCGCTGCTCCATGTCCATCCCAAACTTCATCCTTTTCTCTCTCCTTTCCTTTCCTTTCCTTTCTCATCTCCTCTATCAAAATTCTAACTATCCTCCAGAGTTTAGCTTTAAATAAACCCGATAGCCCGGCATGGTGGCAAACCTCTATAATCTCTGAGGCTAGGGAGGCTGAGGCAGGAGGATAGTGAGTTCAAAGCCAGACTTAGCGAGGCCATAATCAACTCTGCAAGACCCTGTCTCTAAATAAAATACCAAAAAAGGACTGGCGATGTGGCATAGTGGGTAAGCAACCCTGGGTTCAATCCCTGGTACCAAAACCAACCAGCCAGCCAACCCTGTAATTCATCAGTCACTCCACAACTCTGTTTCCCCACTGTGTAGCAGGGACACCAGCACCATATTCCTAGGACTGCAGTGAGCATCGAATGTGACAGGTGACGTAATGATGTAACAACACTTAATCCTCGGGACACCCTAGGTGGGCTATGTGGGACACACTGAGGACTCAACAAAGGTAGCTATTACAGTATGCTATTAGCCACTGTGCCAGATGCTGGGCCAAGAGTTGAACACAGCCATCATCTCACTTAATTCTCACAACCAACCATGAGATGGTTACAACCCCACTTTACAGAGAAGGAAAATTGCTGGGAGCCATTAGCCAAGTAGGTATGACAATTTCCTTGCCAGCGTACCCCATGTTGCAGTGACATTGAATGTAGGTGACCTTGCTCAAGGACCAAGGCGGATTAGGGTGTTCCCGGTTTAAGATAATCGTGTTTAGGGCGTTCCCAGTTTAGGTTCCAGGTTTAAGGTTTAAGATTATTCCTGCTGGGAATAGGGCGTATCCTGCTGCCTGAGTTCCCCTTGAGTTCTCACGGGATTCACAATATATTTTGGGAGACAGATGCCCAGTGGAGGTGAATTTGGGAGAGAACGTGGATTTGGGCAGAGAACATGGATTTGGGCAGAGAACGTGGATTTCCCCAGAACGTGTCTGTATACGGCTGGTGTGAGTTCGGGAATAAAGAGTTGCTGTTAAGCAACTAAGGGAAAAAATACAAACCTTAGGAAAAAAAAACTAGAAGATAGAAATAAGATTGAAAATGTCAAGTAAGGTATTACACAGATAGAAAATGCAAAAAGCTAAGACAACTATTAGATACAGACATACTTATTAAAGCAAAAAGAGGGAATTGGAAAGGGGTATATATCCCCCATAGATAAACTTAAAATAACCCTTTTTACTCTAAACTTTTTAAATTTGGATTCATCAGGACTTAGTGCTGCGGAAAGGCATATGTATCCAAAAAATGTACATAAGCCTAAAGTACTTTGGAAAGATATTCTAACAGGACAATGGAAAGGTCCTGACCCAGTGATTGTCTGGAGTCGGGG
>NW_026000026.1:3647490-3677575 GCF_001458135.2 Marmota marmota marmota
TTGTTTAATTAATCAGAAGGGGGGAGATGCTGGGAGCCATTAGCCAAGTAGGTATGACAATTTCCTTGCCAGCGTACCCCATGTTGCAGTGACATTGAATGTAGTTGACCTTGCTCAAGGACCAGGGCGGATTAGGGTGTTCCCGGTTTAACATAATCGTGTTTAGGGCGTTCCCAGTTTAGGTTCCAGGTTTAAGGTTTAAGATTATTCCTGCTGGGAATAGGGCGTATCCTGCTGCCTGAGTTCCCCTTGAGTTCTCACGGGATTCACAATATATTTTGGGAGACAGATGCCCAGTGGAGGTGAATTTGGGAGAGAACGTGGATTTGGGCAGAGAACGTGGATTTGGGCAGAGAACGTGGATTTGGGCAGAGAACGTGGATTTCCCCAGAACGTGTTTGTATACGGCTGGTGTGAGTTCGGGAATAAAGAGTTGCTGTTTGAATCTACAAGCTGTGTGGTGGCTCGTGATTGTGTGCCCAGCCAGACTGCGGCAGAAAATGAGGATCAAGAAGGTCAAGGTCACATACAGCTACTCATGGCAGAGCTGGGTTTCAACCCCAGGTCTTCTCACTCCAAAGCCATGCTTTTAATGAGCCACTGAGCTCTACCAGAATTCAAATGCCATCTCTTCCCCCAAAGACGTCCCTGATCAGACTCCTTGAGTCCCAGGGGCACTCAGCTCACCTCTGTTGGAGTTACTGGTCCACTACACTTTGGAAGGCAATGCGGTCAACCCTGCCGTGTCCACAGTGAGCTCCAGCCTCACCGTTCAGCACCGAGGACAGCACCACGCTGCCTGGCTGGCTAAAAGTGAGCATAGCTGAACTGGCTTTAGCAGGTGTCCCAGAGAATGCCACAAATTCTCTGGCAAAGAAAACAAGTAAATCTTACTCAGTTGTTTATCATACCTGAATATAAATGTGCTTAATGTACCTTCTCCCAAAAGCAAGTGTTCACAGGGAGCAGGATAATAAAATGATGATGATGATAGATTATGAGAGTAGATACCATTATTTTTAGCATTTACCCTGCACCAAGCACCATGAGGTACGTGATTTAACCTCGCCGTAGCGCTGAGGGGCAAGTGCTGTTATCTTAACAAGGCAACAGGCTCAGAACAGCTTAGCAACGCGTCCAGAGTTACGTCAGATGAGACGGCCAGATCTGAAACCCAGGTCTGTGTGGAAGCAGATCCTAAATTCAGACCCATGAGAGACCCTGGGAAGGGGGTGATGGGGGAGAAGAAGAGGACAAGCACCACCATAATTCGGCACTTCTATGTTTTACTGAAGATGAGAATCACCAGTTTTGTTTCCCAGAGGAGGTGTCTAAAGCTGAGGGAGGCTCCATGACCCAGGCTGCCAAGCCTCAAAACCCAATCCATGTCCCTGACCAGTGTCTATCCCCAGCTCCTCGAGGGCAACTGCATGCAGGTCCACAAAGCAGCCTGTGAAGTTCCCCCAGACACAAGACTCAGGTGATTGGGCTTTTTGAACCCAGGATCACAGAAGCACCGAAATCCCTGGCCCCACTTCCTCTTCCCTCTGGGAGGAAACACAGGCCAGTGCCTTGTCTTCCTCCACAGCCAACCTCTCCAAGCCCCCTTGCGCAGGTCTTGAATCTCAAAGGGCTGAGGTCACATGCAAGCACTCAGGCCTCTAGAGTTCCCACGTCGCCTCTGGCCACGCCTCCAAGGACGGGCAGAGGAAGCACAAACCCCGCAGGGTGCCCTCTCTTCCCTGTTGTCTCCCTAGAGCTATGAGTCTACCTTCCCTCATCATCAGAGAACTCAGGAGCCATCCAGAGCACACCTTCACTGTGTAGAGAACAAGAGAGGGGTGGGTTCCTGACCACGCTGCTGTGAGGACTCAAGTCTCCGACCTGCTGATCCCCCACCCCGTTCCATTCACAGTCAACAGCTGTTCACCAGCGTTTCTGGAACATCTTCAGGGGGCAGTGGAGCCCAACACCAAAGGCCTGGACCATGGCTGCAACCCACCCCCGTCACCGTGAGCCGCGCAGTCCTGAGCAGCTGCGTCTCCCTGTCTCGGTTTCTTCTTCTGTGCTAACTGGCATCCCCACCACCAAAGTGTCCTTTTCTGCCAGCCTCTCCCCTGTGGCCTGCATGAGATTCTAAACCTCAATCTTGAGCACATCATCTCTTTGATTAAGAGCTTCTGATGGTACCCCACTGCTTGCAAAGGCTTTAACCCACTGCCTTCCTGACCTGGTCCCGATTGACAGGTCCAGCCTTACAGATCCCCACCCCCAGGGTGCTCTACATTCTATTTACACTGAATAGTTCCAAATATTCCATGAGACCAGCCACCCCCCAACGTTCTGACCCATCCTCTTGCACATAAACGTCTCGGGATTCTCTTCTATACTGGAGACAGATATTTTTAAAACAACTGCTGAACTACAGCGTACACGGGAAAGTGTGCGACCGCAGAGCGGAGGGTCGTAGCACCCAGCTCTATGAAGGCTACGCAGCGCGCTCACCTACGGAACCAGCCCCAGGTCAGCAAATGGCATTACCAGCGTCCCAGGATCCCCGCACCCCTTTCCTGCTTCTCTCCCTTGAAGAGCAGCACTGCCCTGACTTCTAAGAACGCAGACTTGGCTGCCTGTGTCTGCTCCTAGCCGACAGGACCATCCGTCTGAGTTCCTTAGCGTCAAGTTAATTTCCCTCAGCATGGTGTTGTGCGCTCCTCCACCATGACTGCTTCACAGGAGCTCATTCATTCTCCTAGCCTCATTGTAGCCCCTGGTACAAATATATCCCCAAAAATTCCATCTATTCTCTAGTTGATGAGCATTTGGGTGGTCTCCATATGGAGACACTGCAAACAGCTGTGACAAAAGCAATCTTGTGTGTGTCTGCGTGTGCACACTTCTCCTGGGCACAAACCTAGCACTGAAGATGCTGGGTTGGAGGTCACACATTTGGATGCTTTATAAAGAGGTCAAAGCCAACTGGTACGGTCGCACGTGGATGATCCTCCCTCCGGAGGCAGTGGCCTGATGAGGTGAGGCTCGGGACTGGAAGTATTTTGGGAAGAAGGATGATGGAAAGGCGGCTGGTGGTGTACAGTCTACCTGACTCACATTTGTATTCTCCAAACGTAATATCTGTCAAGTGAAGGTACAGACTGCAGACAGCACCCAGGACAGGAGAGGAAGGAGTAAAGGGGCCTGGAACGCAGCGGCCATTCCATAAATGCTGGCTATTAGTATTAACCTAGCTAAGGGTTAAAGGTCAAGTGCTCACCAACCGTCACCTCTAGCATACTGTCTTGTCTCATCAATCCATTTTCAATACCTCTCAAATTAAGATGCAAATGACAATCAATGGCATGTCAGAAGCTGTCACTTGCTTCTGAAGGCCTCTCTGAGGCCATTAAGTATAATAGCCAAACAGGCAGAGGCCATGGGGACTGTCCGTGGTGCTGACCAGGTATGGCAAGTGGCCCTGATGGAGGCGGAGTGGGGCTCACACCCAGAGGAGATTTCAGAACAGGGAGGCACCTCCATCTCACGTGCTTTTAAAACACAATTCCTTCCCACCCGCTTGCCAAGGCTGAAATTCCACTCTCAATCAACCTTCCACATAAAGACGCAGACTCCCACGTACAAGCTCAACCGGAGCCTATGAGAGGTGCTCACATTTGTTCCTTCATTCAGTCCCAACCTCCAGTGAACGCCTATTGTCTCCATTTTCAAAACAGAGAGCTAACAGCCAGCGGTGGGCGTGCCTGCCTGGGGGCAAGGCTGAGCGGGCAGATCCAGGTTCTGGCTTACCTGAGTGTGCTTTGCCCCTTAGGCTGGGGGAGGGTGAAACCTCAGACCCCTTCCCAAAACATCTGGAGAAGAGGGAGAGGTCACAAGGATGAGAGAGGAGATGGGTGGAGGCCATGGAGACAAAGGACTCAGTATCACTCAAGAGGGCAGAGGATGGTTTGAAAGGGTCAGCGGGGAAATGTGTAGGAACGTGTTCTGCGACTCTAAAGGGTTCTGCCCTGGATGGAACCATTACTTCTATTTATCCAATAAAATGTGCACTTATGAGCTCGTTTCTTATGCCATGCTTTTCTTGGCGCTGGGGATTCAAATAAGACCATCTTTGTCCTTAGGAGCTAACAGGTAGTGGAGGGGGAAGGGGAGGCGAGACGGATAGGTAATTTTCATTCATTCCACCAACTCTTTACTAATTGCCTATTCAGTGACAGAGCCTGTGCTGGAGACTCACGACACAGGTGATTTAAACCCAGACTCTGCTCAAACTCTCAGTCTACCAGAAGAGGCAGACAAGCAAAGGGGCAATTATAATCCAAGGTGTTATAATTACAAAGTAGTAGAGTATGAGGGGGAGAGAGAGGCAGAATATTATGGGGGCTGCGGAGAGCGAGAATGAATCCAGTCCTGTAGGTACCGGCAGGCTCTAGGCTGGAAGTAGGATTGTTTCAACTGAATTATACTTAATTGCAAATAGAATAATCTTTCACATGCAAGTGCTGCCTTCCGGTACAGTGAAGGTTATGTGGACAAATGGAAACTGGGTGGAGAGAAGGCAAACCGTAGGACACAAATGGAAGGGCAGGGTGGGACGTCTGACTGTTAAGTAAACGCATCTGGTGGGGGGCTGCCGGGGGCAAGTCACCCACTGCTCCAGCCAACGTGGAGACCTTCTAAAGAAGAGGCATTGGGGCTGTCACTGGAAGGACACCACAAACAGCTGCTTTCCCCAGGAAGCCACTGCTACCAGGACCTGGGGCCCCTGAGCATGCTCTGGAAGAAGCTGACTGTGGGCAAAAGACACAGTGTACAGCCCCACCTGGCACCCGAGGCTTCACATACACACAGCACTCAAACCTGTACTACAAGTCTGATGTCATGCACATACCAGGTGTACCGTCTACACGGGATTACTCACCCGTCACCAGACAGCCCACATACTTCCGTCTTAAGAGCATGGGCTCTGATGCCTGAGTAACGGGGTATGGGACTTGAAGCATCACACTGCCACTCTCTGAGCCAATTAGAGAAAGTTACTGAACCTATCTGAGCCTCAGTTTCCTTATAAATTAGAAATAAATAATAACCCATCACTTACACTCACAAGGATTAAATTGTATTAGTCAGCTCTCACCGGGTTATGCTGTGGTAACAAGTGACCCCAAACTTCAGTGGTTTACAGGACAAAGGTTTATTTCATGCTCATATTAAACATCTTTTATGAGTTAGCCATGACCGTGCCCCATAAATTCTTCTGGTACTCAGGGTGAAGGAGTGAGTCCTACTGGGACACATTATTCCCATGGTGGAGAGGAAACAGGTAAGATGAAACTTGGGCGAGCTCTTGTAGCCATTGCACTTTTCTCTATATATACACTTCAATTTTAAAAAATGTTTAAAAGGAAATATGGCTCTAATAACATGAAAATGCCAAAGGTACAGGGGAGGTGGGGAGGTTGGAAAGAAACCCTTCCATCACAGGTGATTTCTTATTATAAGGCAGCATGTTGGCCCGTTTTAGCACAGTTACACCCTAACTATGAAATTAACCTTCCCATGCCCCTTGTGGGGCTGAATTCAATGACAACAGATGTACAGTGCCTGTCACAAGAAGGTAAGAGCACTCAGTAGAGTACAGCTACTATTATCAACAATACTCAGAGACATTCATGTCTCCAATTCCCAGAAACTCTCAGAAAACTGAGGTTCTGAGAGCTAAAGTGATTTGTCAAGGAGTCCACAGCAATTAAGTGGCAAAGACAGAATGGCAAAGGATGCCATCAGAGCTGAACCCAAATGTTCATGATAGTGGTAGGCACAATAGTCAAAAGGTGGAAACAGCTCAAATGTCCATTGACAGGTAAATGCATGAACAAATGCGGTGTACACATAGAGTGGAATATTACTCAATCATGAAAGGAATGAAGTAGTGATGCAGAGATGAGCCTTGGAAACATTACACCAAGGGAAAAAAGCTAGCTGCAAAAACCTTCTATAACTCTATTTTTGGAGGGGTACCGGGAACTGAACTCAGGGGCACTCAACCGCTGAGTCACATCCCCAGCCCTATTTTGTATTTTATTTAGGGACAGGGTCTCACTGAGGTGCTTAGTGCCTGGCGATTGATGAGGCTGGCTTTGAACTCATGATCCTCCTGCGTCAGCCTCCCGAGCCACTGGGATTACAGGTGTGTGCCACCGCGCCTGGTTCTGTAACTATTTATATGAAATGTCCATCACAGGCAAATCTGTACTGATAGGAAGCAGACTGGTGATTGGCAGGGACAGAAGTGAGGGGAAACAGGAAGTGACTGCTAATGGGTGACAAAAATGTTCTGCCATTGATTGAGACAGTGATTGCCTAACTTGAATATACTAAAGCTCAGTGAATTGTACACTTCTAATAGGTGTAGGATATGTGGAGTATGTCTCCATAAAGCTTTTATATTATATATATTCCAAACTCAACTCATCTCCCTACATGGGTCTGAACTCCTACACTACACAGACCCTGAAGGTCAGGAAGAAGTACTGTGGGGTGTGGGGGGAGGCTCCTTCCAGGGGAGGGGCAGGGAGGCAGCAGCCCAGCAAGAGGCCAGCAATGAAGCCCAAGGCACAAAGGAAATGGGGATGTGGGGCAGCGGGTGGGCTAGGAGAGATGGAATGCATTTCTCCCAACCCCATAGGGCAAGCCTTCTGTCTGTCTGTGCCTCAGGCTCCCCACTGCCACCTTCCTCAGCTGACACAGGGCCAGCTTCCCTACAGCCTGCCAGACCCTGGAGAAGGGGATCAGTGGGGATGGGTCAAGACCTGTTGGCTGCAGCACTCACCAGAGCAAACCCACCCCAGCCCGAGGCTGTGGGTAATGCTGGCCTTAGGCAGCACCTTCCCTGTGGACCCCTCAGTGCTTCCACATCCCCAAACCAGTGCCTCTCCGAACGACTCCGCAGAACAACAGCTCACAGGGCCAACTTCCACCTGCCTGCCTGATCCATGCTGGGGCCTCCTACTCCTTGGATAGGATGCACCACCTTTTATCTTCCAGGCAAACAAGTACCTGCCCTGACCTGGCCCTAGCACAGCTGCAGAACAGCTGGGCCCCATCTTGGCTCTCTCAATGAGGGCAGTGAGGGCAGGGCCCATACCTACCGCATCGACTGGGAGAGTGCCTGGCCTCCCCGGTTCTCCATACAGAAATGGAGGCTGGGTGAGTTCCAGCCCTGTGCCTCTCAAATGCAGCCCCCAGGAATCTTGCTGAAATGCAGATTCTGATTCTCCAGGTCTGGGTGGGGCCTGAGCGGCTACCTTTCCAATAGCTGGTAGGTGAGGCCAAGGCTGCGGTCTGTGGCCCCCGTACTGAGTAGAAGGCTCACTCTCTTTGCTGATTTCTTCATCTTCCTTGGCCATGCAGGGAGCCTCTAGAGAGCTGCTGAAACTATTCCTCTCCTTAGAAAAGAACCTGCTGCACATACACACAATATGTCGCAGAAAACTCGGGGTTTGCGGTCCATGAGTTGAAAGCCACTCTTCCACACCCTGAGCCTCAGTTCTGGTGGAAAAGAGGGTGCAACGAGGGGAGGGGGCCGCACGGGAACTCAGAACCCCTGGGTCTGGTCCCAGCTCCATTACTGACTCCCACTGTGACATAAGACGCTGAGCTCTAGTTTCCTCACCATGAAGGGAATGGTCTAGATTGGAGAAGATAAATAGCTTTTCTCTCTTTTTTTGCCAACTCTGGTAGCTGTTGCCTGAAATATCCTGTGTTAAGAATTCATAGACTGTGTCGACTTGGCAGAAAAGGGTGTCATGATTGATTGGTGACGCCTGCCACGGTCCTGGGACAGGGTGCCTTGATTGGTGATGCCTGCCAAGGTCCCAGGCCTGGAGAAGGATGGGGCTTCCTGCCAGATGTCTGCCTACCCCAGAAAGCCTTCCAGCTGTGACATCTCCAGCTCCTTTAGAGTCAGGCCAGACGGAGGAAAGAGGGTGAGGCTTGTCTCGAGGGGGCGGGAAGGGCGGATTCTTTAAGCCGCTGCATTCTCAAACTCAGGCCCTGCATCCTCTTGGAGGAGAGGTGGCAGAGGACAGGGTGTCCTTGCACTCCCATCCTTGGCTATTTTTAACTTCAAGGACAGAAGCTCAGGCAGAAGCTGAAGCAGAGAAGGGCCACCCAGCCTCCCAAGGGAAGGGAAGCAACCAGCCTCCCGTCCTTCCTAAGCTGCTCACGGTTGGCCAGGTGAGAGGCCAGGGGCAGAAGGGTCCTCTCCTCTGGCGTGACTCCCCACGGCTCTGTCCCATGCTTCCCCGCAGGACCAGCCACCCCTCCTTGGTACCTCCGGACTCTCCTGCTGGTCCCACGCTGCCTGCTGTATATGCTCCTTCAAGCACAGGGGCCACGTGTATGTGCCGGCCCTCGTCCTGGGGCAGAGGACACAGCACGGGGCACACAAGTGAGGCCCTGTCCACTGAGCTTCCTGTCTGGAATGGCAGGCAGCAGACTGGACGGCAGCACAGTGCTTGGAAGGGAACTAGGCCATGGTCCCTCTTGCCCACGAGCAAGGACAGGGACACAGGTGTTCACCGTCTATCCCTAGGACCTACGAACCTTCCCGGCACAGAGGGGGCGTGGGAAATGTTTGCCTATGGAAAACACGAGCAAGCGGACATCTGGGGGTCTGAGAGCCCCCCGGGGCCTTCCTCAGGTGGGCTGGGCGCTGCTCCCTCCCTCACTGGGCACTTCCTATGACATCAAGCCTGATGTTCTAGGCCGGGAACTCGCCCAGAGGACCACACTGCCCGTGAGGCTCCTCTAGGAGAGGCAGGCCAACACTAAACATGACCAGGACATATGAAACGCTGGGGTCAGAAGGCAGGGGACACAGTGGCCAGGGAGACCTCGCCACAGTGAGCCCAGGAAGGAGCCCAGGGCGGTGGCGGATGGGGGCGATGCCAACACAGGGCAAGGAAGGCAAAGGCCCCGCCCACTTTACGTCTGGTAAGTTCTATGAGCAACAGGGAGGCGAGTGGCTGAGCAGAACAGGGGCCTAGGAAGGGAGGCTGGAGGGCAGGCAGGGGAGGGACCTTGGGAGACACTCACCCCCAGCACAGGCCTGCCACACAGTGGACGGAACCAGGGCGAGGAGGAGGGCGGCGCCAATAATGACGGTGGCCATGCGGTGGCCACACTGACAGAAGTGCCACAGTGCCTCGCCACACGAGTAACGTACATCATTTACTTAATCCCCATGACTCAGGCAATCGGTCCCTCGTTGTCCCCATCTCACAGATAGGAAGGCTGCAGGTCCACCAGGTTTACGCAGCCTGGAGGTGGCCGGGCTGGGACACTGGCAGTCAGGGTCGGAGTCCACTCTCTCCCTGAGCTCACCCAGTCCCTCCACATGCGTGGTGTCCAGTTCCAGAGCTCTTAAACTTTTGGATCCCCTGAAAATTTGTTGAGAGCTGGCTCAGTGGAGCGACTTTTACATGGTTATATGAAGTTCAAAGTGGTGAACTCCAGCCCTGAAAATAAGCATTTTATCATCATTTGCAGCAAAAACATTGTCAGAGTTTTCCAAAGAGGTGAACATGGGCATCCACAATACCAGTGAAAACTAGTTCCAGAAATGGACTTCACTTAAGCATCATTGATGATTACTACTGTGTCCTCTTTATAAATAAGGAGCCTGAGGCAGAGAAAGGTTGAGTGGCTTGACCGTGGGATTTGGCAGAGCAGAAATCGACCCCAGACCCAGTCTCTGTCCTCGATGGCTCTATTCTGGTTTCTCTTACTGGCACCCTTCACCTGCCCAGGGAGAGAAGACACCGGCCTCGGTATCACAGCTCAGTGTCTGCAGAGCTGGGCCTACAGCTACATCGCCCAATATGGCCGCTGGCCACATGTGGCCACTGGTGCTCATCAAACTTTTCCAGAATAAGGCGCTACTGCACTGGCAACACTTCAAGTGCTGAACGGCGTGGCCACTGTTGGGACCACAAACACAGAAAGCCCCCGTCACCACAGACATTTCTGATGGAGAACGCTGGCCTACACCGTGGTCTCGTGACTCCCGACCTTGGGTTTTTCCACTGTCAGGGGCTCCTGGAATTAGATTCCAGCTGATAGATGAAGTGCAGCACAAAGAGGAGACGGAACAGGAAGCCAAGGTCATGCCAGGGACAGAGCTCAGAGAAGGGCCCCAGTGGTCCCCAACCTTCTCTCCTGTAAAAGAGAGAAGGTCAGGGACCACCGGCCTGAGACCCACCTCTCCAGCAACACACACCCCTCTGTGTGACTACAGGGACTCTAGCTATGACAGTTTCCTCACTTCCTTGCTGATGTCGGAGGTTGCTTTATCAGGGACGAGTTCTTTCATCCAGGGGCAGGAGAGAAGGCCACACAGCCCGTTCCCCTAGGAGAAAGAACACCGTGGGCAAAACTCCCCGTTTCCTTAGCTAGAAAGAAGGCCACACGCTGGGGGCATTCACAGGCACCCAGGGCCAGCCTTGGGCCCCACAATTCCAGTGGGGCCTAGACTTGGGCACGGGCCATGACTCAAGGTGGCGTGGGGATGTGGACAGTGGACCAGGTGTTGGCTGCATCTGCAGCTGACAGGGCAGAGGTGACGGTCGGGCTGCATGGGGTCTGCAACCCTGCCCTGGAGAGCTGGCTAAAGAGCCAGGTCGCCTGTGCTCCTTGGTGACGCCTTTCTCTGGTGTCTCTACAATGTTGTCCCTTAACTGCCAGGCCCAGAGGGAACCATGGAGGCAGAGGGTCTGCCCCTTCCTGCCTTCCCCCCTTCCTACCTTCCCCCCTTCCTCCCTTTTCATACACACTCTTGCAAAAATCTGCTGAAGGTGGAGAGTGGACTAAACGCCCTTCCCATCTTGCCAATTTTCTGACCTTTATCTTCTTACCAGTAAAAGCTCGCTATCTGTCCCATCTGCATTGTAAAAATCAAAGGATCCTAAAAACTGTCACTGAGTGAGAACTTTTCCCTATAGGCCCACCATCTGGAGTGGGGCTGGGTGTGTATTAACACCCAATAAAAACCTCCTGAATGTTGAATTTACCAGGCAAGCGCCCCACAGAAGAGCGACAGAGTTCACAACCATAAATTACTGCACTGGGAACATCTCCCACATCACTTAATCCCTCCAACAACCTGAATGGTGAGAACCATCACCATCTCCATCGACCACCTGGGGACACAAGACGCACAGAGGTTAGGCCACTCAAGAACAGATAGGGGAGGATAAAGAGAGGGCGGGAGGCTTAAGCCCAGGTTCCGTCTGAATTTAAAATGTGTACCTTCTGCCTCCCGGATTAAATACTCTATGGGCAACAGGGAGGAGTAGAGATATTGGTTATTGACATTCTCACTCTGTTAGGACTAACAGTGACAGTGGCTCTGGCACAGGGGAAGGGACTGTCCGCAGCCTGCTGCCTGGTGAAGGAAGGAGGATGAGCCCCTTCCCCTGTTCAAGGGAGATGGGAATGGAGACGGAGGTGTGGTCCCCGGATGGAGACAGGATGGGCACCCTGAATCCCAGCTGGGAGCATGTGAAGAAACAGATTTCCAGGCTCCCCTGGAGAATTGTGTGTGTGTGTGTGTGTGTGTGTATATATATAATTTTTTATTGTTATTGTTTATTTCTTATGTGGCGATGGGGATTGAATTCGGTCTCATGCATGCTAGGCAGGTGCTTTACCACTGAGCTATCTCCTCAGCCCCTCCACTGGAGATTTTTTAATGAAGTGATCTGGGTGGGGCTCAGGACCCAGGTTCCAGACAGAAAAAACTGCACAGAGCAGGTGGGACATCACTTCCTCAGCAGAGACCCTGGATTCCAGAAGTCTCGGGAGCCACCGCTGGAACTCTGGACGTGCTCTCAAGTAACATGCCACCTGCTCAACAGCAGCAAGGGCTGGCTCTGGCCAGGCCCTGCGTGGCATGACAGTGAACCCAGACTCCTCCCGGGCCACTTCCTCCCTGGGCTCCTTCCTCCGTGCTCCTCCTAGAAGTCCTCCCTGACCTGCAGAACTGGGAAGCCCTCTGTGCTCTTCCATACCTGGGAGGATCCTCCCCCGTGGACATCTGTGCCCGTGTCCATCCCCCCATGGCATGCTGTGAGATGGGGCCTCGCCCAGGGTAGGTGCTCGGTAACTACTCGCAGAGAGGGACCTGCTCTGCTCCGGGAAGGCTGGACAGAGGAGGCCACGAGGAAAGCAGCCACCACAGGAAGGAAGTAATCCAGGTCACCAGGTTGGGAGGAGACAGAACCTACAAACGCTCCGCCACCGCCACCGTGCAGAAGGGGCTGGTGCTATTTATAGCTCACAAGCCTTCTGCTTCCTGCATTGAGATGCAGGGCCAGGCACGGAATAAATCCTGGGGAGGTCTGTGTGTTTTTAAATTTTATTCATTCATTTATCTATTTATTTTGTAAGAACAAGGGCAGAAAAACAGGGACAAAGCAATCCAAGGCTGTGAGGATGCGCTGCCTTGTGTCGTCCCCGGGGCTGCCTGACCAAGTCTGCGGACCACGGCTGAATCGCACGCAGTTCCAGACCTGATCCTAGAAGCCAGCGTGTCCCTGTGGAGACCAGCCTGGGAAGGTCTTTTTAAGGTGATTTTTAAATGGTAGCGTCAGTTTACAAAATAGCATCACCGCAGGGCCCTGCTGGGGCCTAAGCATGTCCCCTGGGCTCACGTGCACCCACGCGTTCCTAGGGAGAATCGGTCCAGTGGTTGGCATTCCACTTCTGGACTACAGAATGGGAGTTGTTTTCATTTTCTTTTGGGGTGCTTTCTCTGTGGTTTTCGCAAATCTCTGCCATGGCTACCCATCGCATAGAATCCAGGTGTGAGACTCAACCATTCGCTGGCTGGGTAGCCCGGGGAGTCATTTCGTTTTCTCATCTGGACAGTGGGATCAGCAGCAGGACCTTTCCCAGAGGTCTGCCCTGAGGACCAGGAAAGGTGACACATGTGAATTCTCGGCGCAGCATCCGGGACACACACCTGTACGCGACCAGGGAATACCAGCTGGGGGAACCAGACAGGTGCTTGTGACTGGTGAAAGCACAATATTGTTTTCAAAAGTTAAAGTGCTGAATGGCAACTCTGCCCCTCCTGGGAAAAAAGCCCTGGGAAGGGGCAGGAGCACGGGCTGGAGAGGCCCAGTCCAACCGAGCCTGCCCAAAAGGTGTGACCGCCCTGCTCTCCCCCTCGCACCTCAGTTTCCTGACTTCGAAAACATGAGCAGGGTGGATATTAGTCCCTCCCCTCTTGGCAGAGGCCTGAGATGATGATATAACTCTGGTCCTCAAGGAGGAGCCCGCCCAGCCCTTCCCGGGCCCCACTTCCTCCCAGGCCCACTTCTTCCCAGTGCCCACTACCTCCTGGTGCCCACTTCCTCATGCACCAACTTTGCCCCCAGGAGACATAAATAAGCTTCCCCTGACCTCACAGGACCTCCAGTGACCTGAGCACCTTGGTGGTACTTGACACTCCCTCCTCAATGGGTCCCCCAGTTACCTGCCCCGCTTGTCTTTGCTCCTGGGTCAGGGGGTCCTGGTCCTACATGGCCCGGCACCCTTAGTACCCAACATGCTGGAGAGGGTGGAAAACGCTTGCTGACTGCATAAGGGATGCTTCTAAAAACGACAAAGGGCCGTGCAGAGCCGTGGCTGGGATGACGGACTCAAGTGCCATACTATACACGGCCCTGGGCCAGAGGCAGACAAGACTTCTCGGAGCCTGATTCTTCATCTGTGCAATGGGTACACTGATGTGCTCCCCCACAGCTGACATCGCCACAGCACGATCCAGGTGAAAAGCTCAGAGCACTTGGCATAGAGGAAACACAAGCGACGTCTCTAGTGTGATGAGGGTGATTTTTTTTTTTAAAGATTTTTTTTTTTTTTTTTGAGAGAGAGAGAGAATTTTTTTAATATTTATTTTTCAGTTTTCGGCGGACACAACATCTTTGTTTGTATGTGGTGCTGAGGATCGAACCCAGGCTGCATGCATGCCAGGCGAGCGTGCTACCACTTGAGCCACATCCCCAGCCCGAGGGTGATCATTAAACAAGAAAAATGCCTGACCATCAGCTCGAGAGCCCAGAGAGCCCGCACTTTCCCTTTGGGTCTCACCATGGCTCCTGCTGGTTCTGTGAACTATTGGGCAGGCTGGGGACCAGGCAGAAACGCAGCCATCCCCAGGCCAAACTGCCACTCTGGAGAGGAGGAGAGTCCCAGTTCAGCGTCCCACAGACAGTGCCACTCTTCAAGCCACCACTGTGCTGGGTGGGCGGGGGAAGAGGTGCCTTCCTCTGACTTGCACACAGTTGACTTCTAAGCCACAGGCCTCCATGTGGGGCCAAGTCGTAGGCCATGAGGGGAGAGGCCATCCCTGGGCTGGCTGGCTCTCAGTTCAAAGGTGATGCAAAGGCCCTCCCTTCACATTCTGGGGCCCCAGGCAAGAGTCTAAATGAGGATCTCAGGCTTATTCTAAATATTTAAAAGTTATAAATCAGGACTATTGAATAAAATATGTTCTGTCCTTCTATTCTGAGAAACATGCCTTCATAATGACCTTGAAGGCCAGGACAGGCTCATATTTAGAATCATCGGAGTCCGTGGCGGAACATGGTGTGAGGAGGGGGCAGCCCACCCCTCCCCTTCTCCTGGACACCACAGCAAGGGGCCAATCTGCACTTATGTGCTATTCTGACCTCCGACCCTCAAGGCCACCACCATGACACCAGCAATGGACAGAGCCCACTAGACCCAAGGAAGGTGTGACCAGATGAGGGAAGCTGGCTCAGGGCCATTTGAATGCCGGGGCCTCCATACCTGACCACGGCCTAGCAGGAGTCCAGGGCGGTGAGTCCCCTTCCCAGCTCAGGGTCCTCACTGCCCCTGGCAAGGACGGATCTGGCTGGAGGAGGGCCAGAGAGCAGCCTGTGGATGCTGGTGACCTGAATCGGGGCCCATCCCGCCCAGGTGGAGAGGCAGGAGCCAGGTGGCACGGGTTCCACCAACAGCCAGCTCCGCCATTCTCCAGCCAGGTCATGAGGAGGTTCACAAGGTCGACACAGGTCGATTCTTCCAGAGCATGTGACCCGATTTCTACAGATGTACCAGGGCTTGAGGGTGAGGTGAGCTGAAGCATCCCATGCTTTCTTCCCCAGCAAGGCCCAGACTTAGGAGTTTAAGTTTCCGGGGCAGCCATAGGCATCTGCAGGGCGGGGGCCACTCTGAGCCTTTTCCAGGGCTTGAGGCATACAGTCGGGGTCAAACCCTTCAATCCTGACCCTTAACTAAAGAGTCGTTTTCCTTTATTTTTTTATTTTATTTATTTATTATTATTATTTTTAAAGACTGAGACATTCACCTCTGGAGAGAAATTATGGGTTTCAAGAGTTCTTGACAAAGAGCTCCATTCCAGAAATGTAAAGCCGGCATTTTAAATTTGGTTCTTATTCACTGCTGGAAAGTATTAGAATGAAGATTACAAATTTAATAATGTAACGCGGCAGGAACTGGCCCGGCCTCATCTCCAGGAGAGTAATTTGTTCCTGCCTTCCAGCCGGCACTTCCCAGCCACCCAGCGTCACCAGACCAGCCTGGTGACACACTCCTGACTTGTCTCTGGTGCTCTGGCCCATACAGCCAGCCTAGAAGCCTGAGGACCCCAGGCTGCCCAATCAGGTCTGAGATGAGCTGCTGTACCCAAGAGGAGCCGTCCTGGGCTTCTCAGAGCCTCCCCTCCCCTCCCCGCTGCAGCCACAGGGGTCTTTTAAGACTCCCAAACCCCAAATCTGAGGCCGTCTCTTCCCTGCTAAAAACCCAACAGGGTCTGCGATCGTCCTGCTCAAGTGCAAGATCCTTGAATTGAAAGACCTAGTGAGACCCAGCCCTGTGACCTCACCAACCACATACTCCTTTCCCAGGACTCTCAAAAGGCATGTCCCTTTCCCACCTCAGGGCCTTTGCACAGTTGCTAACAATAACAAGATCTAATATTTATTGAGCACTAACTACGTGCCAGGCACCGGGATAAGGGCTGCCCAGATGTCCCCTCATCCTTACCCTGTGAGGTGGACAGCAGGGCCCAGTGGTTGAGCTCAGACTGTAGAGCCAGACAGACAGATTGGAGTCTTGGCTCTGACCCCTACTATGTGATTTCAGGCAGCTTACTTACTTAGCTTACTCTCTGTGCCTCAGTTTCCCCATCTGTACAATTGGAATAGTGATGGAACCTGCCTGGGGCAGTCCTGGGGCTCGAATGAGTTAAGAGAGGTGAAGCATCAGAACATGATGGGAACCATGTGAACAGGGTTGATTGCCACTACTCTTTCTTTACAGAGAGAAACAGCATCATCCGTGAATGGCAAAAAAAAAAATGTAGTTACAAAACTGTCGTGGGAATGTGGTCTCACCGGGCCTGCACTCTTACCAAGACAGGCCCACTGCAGAAAATGTGGGAAACAACTAGAAAGCAAAAAGTTACCCATGATTCTTATGCACAGAAGCAGTCCACCTGTGAGCGCTAGAGGTGTAGACAGACAGGAGGGAGGAGAGCCGCACCGTCCAGGAGAACTTGGCTTCAGCCTCACTCCCCGACTCCCAGGCTGTGCTGGCAGCAGGACAGCCCCGGCCACAGCCTCCCCCACCTCAGGTCCCAGCCCTGCTGCCAAGACCCCCACCCAGGGGTCAGGTCTCCCTACTGAGCCTCTGCTGGCCCCGGCACCTGTCCCAGGAGTGATGAGATCATCAGTCGTTGCTGTCGGGTTGTCTAACCTTCCCCCAGGCTGCAGACTCCACGAGGGCCAAGACGGGGCTCGCCTCAGGTCACCAGGGGGGCCTGGTCATCAGCACCCACTGGAGGGGAGCAGGAGTCAGGGACCCAGCTCTGCCCCTAGGTGGGGTGAGGACAGGATGGTGCTGCCTCTCACCTGGGGCGGCTCACGGCGCGGCAAGAGAAAGTGACAGAAGCCCCGTTGGGCCAAAGCTGGAGGAACAGCAAAGCACCATGGGAATGCCCAAGAGAAGAATGGGTGCTTCCTGGAGAGGTGGCTGGGACCCCTGGAAGAGGGGTGGGATGTCCGAGCAGAGGGCAAGGCCCAGGCGGAGTCCAGAGGTGAAGACTCACACGAGACCATTAGCCATGGAGAAGCTGGGCTTTGCCTGGAAATAATAAGTGCTTACAAAGGCTGGAAATAGGAAGCTGAACGAATATCTGGCCTGTGCACACCCCGGTTTCCCTGTCCACCCTGCCACCTTCTTGCCAATACACTCCCGGAGGCCAGCGGGCCACGCTCCGAGCTGGAGAGAGCCTTGCTGTTTATCCCCTTCCTCACCCCCACCTGGCCCACCCTCCTCTGTCTGGTGAGGGCTTCCACCCCGGCAGCCCTCACCGTCAGGTGGAAGCTGGCGCATAAACCCCCTGCCCCTCATTCCCCGGTGGGACAGCCGAGGTGCATGCTCTACCCCAGGCGTCTGCAAACGATGGCCCCTGTGCCGAATCCATCTTGCTGCTGCTCTTGTAAATAAAGTTTTATTAGGACATGGCCTCGCCCTTTCATTTACATACCGTCTGTGGCTGCTTTCTCACTACAACTGTGAGATTGAGCAGTTGCAACGGGGACCGTATGGTCTGCAAAGACAGAAATATCTGCTGTCTGGCCTTCACAGGAGTCTGCAGAGCCCTCTTCTCCAGTCTCCTGAAGTCTTCAGAAGCCTCATTCCCAGCTGCCCTCGCCCAGAGGTAACCCGCCTTTGTCCCCTGCCTGGTGTGCCCACTCCCCTCGGGGGTTTCACCCATCACCTCTGTGGACTATGAAAACCTTGTAAAATTGCTACTCAACTGTTCTGACTGACAAAAATGGCAGCTTCTAGTGGTTGGAGCTAATAGTTGTGCCTGAGTCCTGTTTCTCGATCTGCTTCTGGGGGAACCCAACCACGGACAGCAGGGCAAGTGTCACTGTGCCTGTGTCCAGCTTTGGCTGGACTCCCCCACCCGCCCCCTAAACGGAGCCTTGCCACAGTCTTGCTGTGCAGACTCTTTAACACACCTGCAGGTTGCTCCCCCTTATGAGTGCAGACTTATTCCTCCAGTGAGGAAACAAGGTTCAAAGAGGGAGGACCATGACTTGCCCAGGGCCACCCAACCAGCTAACCGGCAGAAATGGGATCTCAGATCCAGGTTTTCTTATGACAAATGCAGGGCTCATGGCATGACACATCAGATACGCTTATGCTGTCACATGGCCTCAGGCAGCCGTGGGACTCCTGCCCACCTCTCCAGATACGACCACTGTTCCTGAGGATCAATGAGATCACACAGCTAAAAATGCTGTCAGACAGAGGGCTCTACATCTGCTGGGGTTAGGCAGAAGCCAGGACAGACACCATTATTGTGTGTGTGTGTGCGCGCGCGCAAACACAAAGGATCAAACCCAGGGGTGCTTAACCACTGAGCCACATCCCCAGCCCCCCTTTTTTCTCATAGCACCTCATTTTTAAAATTTTTTAATTTTTTATTTTAATTTGTTATATGTGATAGCAGAATGCATTATATTCATATTACACATATAGAGCACAATTTTTCATGTCTGGTTGTACACAAAGTAGAGTCACCTCCTTCGTGTCTTCACACAAGTACTTAGGGTAACGATGACCACGCATTCCATGGTCTTTCCTACCCCTATGGCCCTTCCCCCCACCTCCCTCCCCTTTCCCCTCTGCCCTGTTCATTTAATCCTCCCATCTCCCCGCCCCCGAAACATCCTTAAATCAGAGAAATCATTCGGCATTTGGTTTTTTGGGATTGGCTACTCTCACTTAGCATTATATTCTCCAGCTCTGTCCATTTACCTGCAAATGCCATGTTTTATTTTGAGTCAGGACCTTGCTAAGTTGCTTAAGGCCCCGATAAACTGCTGAGGCTGATTTTGAACTTACGATCCTCTTGCCTCAAACTCCCAAGTGCTGGGATTACAGACATGTGCCACTACACGGGGCCAGGACAGATACCCTTTAAAGGGGCACTTGGAAAGAACCCACTAAGAAGCACCAAATACACACCATGTCGTGAAGAATGCAGACTTGAGTACAGGATGCTGGGAGGACCACAGTCCAGAGCCCAGCCTGGGCTGGCACTTCTCCAGCCCTCACTAGCCAGGTGACCCTGGCTAAGACAGGAGTACAGCTGGAGACTGGCTCTCCCATCCTGCCTCCCGGCCATCACCATGCCCATCTCATGGGACTGAGAGGGGGACCTACAATGAGGGCTGGACAGCACAGCACATTGGGCACAGCCACCCACCACACTGGGCAACCAGAGGTTTCCAGACAGGGAGTGGCTGGACCTCGTCGGTTCACCAGCCAGATCCCATCCCACAGCTGCTGAGAGTCACCTGCAGGCATCAGCTCAGGGCTGCCCTGTCCTTATAGGACTTTATAGGACTACCCTAGCTGACGGTGGTTTGCCCCAAGGCGTCCCCAACCTGGGGGACTCCCTAATACAGGAAGCTGGTCAACACTGAGTTACCCCCCCACCAAGAAGGGCCCAAAGAACAGGCTGCAGCTGGACTGCAGCGGAATGTCCGTGTGGCTGCTACTTCCCCTTCCGCGTCCTGTGTCCCTGTCACTCACAGATCTTACTTGAGAGCCTTTCCACCGTATCACACCCAGGGCCTCGTGCGTCTGAGATAAGCACTCTACCGCCCAAACACAACCCCAGCTCTTCTATTTTATTTCAAGGCAGGGTCTTGCTAAGTTGCTAAAGCTGGTCTCAAACTTGCAGTCCTCCTGCCTCAGCCTCCTGAGTTGCTGGGATCACAGACACGTGTTACTGTGCCTGGCTCCACACACTACCACTGCACAAAACCCATGACTCAGGCCAAGACGGCGGAGGCAGGAGGGAAAAGTTCCCCATCCTCTGTTTCCCTTTCAGTCCAAAGTGACTGTCAGGAGTCCAGAGAACAAGTCCAGAGAACAGCTATGTTAAATTCCCCCTTGTTAGAGGCAACCACCCACTGCCCTCGGGGCCAGGCTGCCCAGTTTGGGGTCCCTCTGCCCCATCTCAGCATGACCAACAGAAGTGGGCAGAAGTGGCAGCTTCCTGAGACCATATGGCTCGGGGGTGGCTTGGCCATGGCCTGGCTGGGCTCCAGAGGCACCTGGTCCGGGCTTGGTATTGGGCCCAGGCAGATGAAAGATGTTTCTCCAGACATTTGCTAAGGAACTAATTAATTTCCATTATAGACCCCAATTAGTGACATATCCTCCCACCCACTCCCAGGACATCTCCAGGCGGCATCTACCAGGGACACCAAGTGCTGGAGATGCAGGGCACAGCCTTGATACCTCAAGCAGGGTCCATCATGGCTACTTGGGGACCCTGCATTTGGGGAACACTCAGCACCTGGAGTCCAGCAACATTAGTGTTATTTCTGGCTTTGCCATCCACCTGCTGTGAGGTGTTGAGCAAATGGAGATCCCTCTGGTAATCCCAGCAGCTTGGGAGGCTGAGGCAGGAGGGTTACAAATTTCAGGCCAGGCTCAGCAACTTAGCAAGGCCCTAAGCTACTGAGTGAGACCCTGTCTATAAAAATTTAAAAATTACCCAGTGGCTCGGGAGGCTGAGGCAGGAGGATCGTGAGTTCAAAGCCAGTCTCAGCAAAAGTGAGGCGCTACGCAATTCAGTGAGACTCTGTCTCTAAATAAAACACAAAATAGGGCTGGGGATGTGGCTCAGTGGTTGAGTGCTCCTGAGTTCAATCCCTGGTACCAAAAAATAAAATAAAATAAATAGCTCAATGGTAAAGCACCTCAGCATTCAATACCCAGTACCTCCCTGCAAACTGTTCTAGTGTATATTAACTAATTCCCAAAATACTTATTTTAGAAATTATTCAATGACTAGTCACCAAAGATCATCTAGAAAGAAACTCTGGTAGGAAATGACTCGGGGGATGACAATGATCTCACGGGGTGACAGGAGAGTAGAGGTAGGCTTGCGCGGTGTTCTTCCTCTCTGGGAGACTCTGGTGGTGTCTAAACCAAGCCCCCTGGACCCTCACTCAGCAGATAGGGACACTGAGGTCAGAGAGACAACCAGAAGTAGCTGGAGAAGACTCTGAGATTCAGCAGCTGAACAGAATTCTCCTTTCTTGACCCTGAAGGCAGCCTCGCAGGCTCCACAAGGCACACAGCAAACACACGTACCAGGCCAGGGCCAGAGGGGGCAGCGCTCCCACCCTCCACCAGCCAGGTGTGCGCACCCCTGGCTCAGGAAGACTGCGGGAACAGGGCAGGCAGCAGCTGCACTTCTGCGGTGCCTTCTGTGTGCGGCTCGGGCACTGCCTCCGGTCCTCCCGAGCTGCCTGGTACTCTTGCTGCATTTTGCAGAGGACATGGCTGAGGCCCACACCAGTCCCATACGTAGTCAGGACACCCAGCCAGCAAGTGACAGAGACACAAACCCGGATCTCCGCACCTCCAGAGTCTGTGCTTTCTACCCCAAGCCACCCCTCTCGGAGAACATGGGTTTAGTCCGTGTCCCATCCGGAAACTATGTTGTGTGCCTTGGTCTTCTGACCCTGAGTTGTGCTAGGCTGGGTGAGAGTTCATCTCACCACAAGCCGACTCCTGCTGGAAAATAACCAGCACCCCCCTTTCCTAGAAACGGTTCAACAAGACGACCGGGGAAGCTGCCTTGGTGGCATTTCCCAGCACTGTGACTCTCCACCGCCATCATTCCTTTGACTTACTTCTTCCCAGGAAAGACCTGTCCTGAAATGAACCTCCTGGTGTTAACACGCAAGCCTCCGACCTGTTCTGTCTGGTAAAAGATGCTAGACCGGAGCCATTGTCCCCAGGGCTGCGCGAGCCCAGCAGCGTGGCCTGACTGTTGCTGTGTTGGCTCATTTATCACTTGTTCAGGGGGCTTCATGGGGTCCTCGCGGTAAGTCCTGTGCAGGCAGCAGCTGAGGCTCACCTGGATCAGAGGCCCTAAAGGAACCAGACGGACACAAAGACGCCATCTGGGGCTGAATTTGGAGCTCAGCATCCCAGACACAGGGAGGGGCACTGAAGAGAGCCTCGTTTTTCTCCGGCCAGTCTCTCACCTGTGGTTGTCAATGTGGGTCCCTGGGCCAGCAGCCTCAGGGTAGCATGACCTGGGAACTCGTCAAAAACAAATCCACTCCAGACTGAAAGAGAAACTAGGGTGGGGTCCCCCAGTCTGTGTGCAAACAAGCCCCTTGGTGATTCTGGGCTCGCGGAGACTGAGCAGCCCGGCTCTGCCCTGTTCAACTGACCACAGCGATTAGAACCGCAGCGGCCACCGCTGACCGAGTGCCCCTGCGTGCCCGGCACTGGCACACGGCCTCGCTGGTCCCCACCACTGAGGACGCTTAACCCCGCAGGTCCAGCTCTGGGCAGGGTGCGACTGTGCATTTCACCGTCTTTTCCTCCGGATCACCCTTTGAAGTACCTACTATTATTATGGCCCAGTTTACAGAGGAGGAAGCTGAGCCCCAGGGAGATAGAACAACTGGCCCAACGCCACGCAAGCCAGAAGTGGCAGAAGTAGCATGGAAATCCAGGTCTCTGGGATTCCAAAGCCAGTTCTTCCTGCCCCCGCAGGGTCCCGCTCAGGTGAGATGAGAAGAGTGCGACAGCAGGCAGGGTGGGGAGAAAGGGCCCTGCCCTGACTCCATAGTGCCTTCCAGCTAGGACTCAAAGGAAGCCACGTTGTGCATTTAAAGGCACAGCCATCTGTGCCTGAGGAACAGCAGAGTCAGGGACTCTGGGGGCAGGAGTTCTTGGCCTCTCTCTGACTTTACCCAGCTGAAGGCCTTTCCTTTTTCCTCTCTGGACCTGTTTCCCCACCATTGTCTACAAGGCTATGATGATCTCCACCCCGCATGCCCACCATGCTCATGTCCCTGACCTCACCTCCTCTCACCTACTCCTGTAACATGCCAGACTGCTGTTTCCTAAAGCTCACATTCACACTGACCTCAGGGCCTTTGCACAACATCTCCCTCTGCCCAGAATACTCTTCTCCTCATATCCTATTGCTGGCTCTGTCCTTTAGGCTTCAACTCAAGTGTGGTTTCTCCGATCACCTCACTTCATGCTCTCTCCTATCCTGTCACTTTTTATTTTCATTCCACTTAACACAATCTAAAATTATTTATTTTTTATTACTCACCGATTATTGTCCATCTCCCTCAGCCCATAATTCCATGAGAGCAGAAACCATGTCTGCACTGTTCCCTGATAAACCTCTAATGCCTAGCAGATTGTTTAGCACCAAGCAGCTAATTCAATATTGGTTGAATGAATAAATACCAGACAAGAAAACCTGGACTCAGAGGTCAGACCCTGGACCCTTGACGTGTGACCTTTGCTAGCCACTACACCTCTTTGAGCAGTGTCCCTCTTTGCCCAGTGAATGGAATGGACGAGATGCTCTCCAAGGGTCCTTCCAGGACTGTTAGTCTTGGAAAGCCAGGCCTGGAACCTACCCAGTTGGCCCATCCAAAGCAGGCAGCTGGCCAGGGTCCGGGCAGCAGGTCCCTCTTCCCACCTCCACCCGTGTCCCTGCCCAACCACACGGTCCTCTCACTCCCCCACCGCAGAAACTGTTAATGAAGTGCGCACTGCTAAATGCAGTTACAATTACGGGGGCTAAGAATAAGGCGCTGACATCAGCCTCGTCAGTTTCCGAGTGAATCAGAAGGGGAGGGGGGGAGGAAGGAGACGGGGAGGGGGGACAGCGCTCGGGAGCTGTCAAGTGGAAATAGCACAGCGTTAAATATAATCCAGCCCTGGCCTACATCGGTCTGGAGAGGCAGGTGATGGCTGGGCCCCCAGGGCCAGGGCAGACTGGATTCTTCAAGGAGGCCAGGCAGGCGCAGCAGCTGCTGGCCGACTGTGATGGGATCATCCAGGAACTGATGGCCACGAAAGAGCTGCAGTTGGGCAGTGGACCCCGGAGAGCACGCGTGAACCTGAACAGGCCCCTGCACCCTAGCCTTTGTCACTTGTTATTGTGACAGCCCAAGTAGAGTCCCTGAAGACTGCACAGCCGTTTCCCACCTGGGAACTCATTTCATGCTGCAGGCGGAAGGTGGCTGCCAGCCAATGCGGCTGGGCTGGAGTCATCACCGTGCACACTGCTCCAGCTGCCTGACTTTGCTCATCTGCAGAATGGGCACATCTGCAGCAGCAGCTACCCTCTGGGTCGCTACAAGATTCGCTGAGATCATGCAAAACACCGAGCATGGCTGAGAGGCCCTCAGTTATTCTATTTCTATCATCCTGAGATGCTCAGACCAAGGGCATTAACCCTTTTTCCAGATGAGGCTCATGAAGGTTAAGAGAATTGCTTGAGGTCACAGGGCAAGTTGATAACCCAAGCCAGGTTCTCCTTCCACTCCAGAAAGACAGGGTGACCTGGGCCCGGTGGGGGCAGGGTTACGCGGGGAGATGGTGCGCTATTCTCAGCACCCTCTCTAGAAGCAGCACCTTTCCAACAGTTTCTAAAAGACACCGGAAGTAAGGTTGTTAGGGTGGCAGAAAGGCCCCAAGACGGGAGAGAAGGGCAGCTCAGGGCAGCTTCCTTCCATTCCGGCTCTCCTCCGCACTTGGCCGCCCCCCACTCTGCCTGCAGTTGGAACTGGCTCTGCCTCTGGGCCTGGGGGTGGGTGGAGAAGGAGGCAGAGCCTCATCCCCAGAGGGAGCCGAGGAGGAGGGGCCTTCCTTCCCCTTCCCACCAAACCCAGGCAGGTGGCCCCTGGCAACAGCAGACCAAGGGAGCTGGAGCCAGGAGTCTGGAGGACAGGGAAGGGGAAGAGCCCAAGGGGGGGACTTGAGGAAGGAGCCCCAAAGGCTCAGAGCAAACTGCAGACCAAGGATCAGGGCCACACGGAGGGCTGAAGCCTCATGCCCCTAATTTTCCCAAGATCCTTATTTCAGGAAAATTTGATTAAAATGAATTGGTTTGGGTCCGGTCCGCACTGTCAGCCCACCCTTCAGCCTGAACTAGGGAAATAATCGGCTCAATTCTCTACCAAGCTTCAGTTATCCAAACCCAGAAGAGTTCTGCCCAGCTCCCAGAACGTCGAGGCGATTACAGACCAGGTGATAAATGGGAGGGGGGTGGGGAAAGAGGACAGGGTGGGGGACAGAAGTGGCCTGCCCCAAGGGTAAGAGTAGAAGTGGAGGCTTTAAAGCCTCAACGTCATGCCTTCACAAAAGCCACCCTCCCCACCCAGCCCAGCCCCCTTCTAGAGCTGAAGGACTCCCTCTGTTCCACCACCTCCAGAGGAAAGGGAGGGACAGCAGGACATTTTGTTTCCCAGAAAAAGCTCAGGTCAAATTTCAAGGACAAAAGTTAGCACTTGGTCTGGGAAAGAAAACTCTACCAAACCGTGTGAATAGGGGTGGGGGATCGGTCCAGAATGTTTACTCCGGGTGCCTGGGAGTGGGGACAGGGACAATCAAATTCTGACTCCCCCTGCCAGGATCTGGCTGGCAGGATATGAGCACCTCCACATCCCAGAAGTAACTCGACAACCACCTCCATTTCTCCTCTGTCCAAATATGAGGGGGGAGGGAGGCTGTGGTACTAGTTTGTGGGCCCCACCCACCATGCCCCCACCACCACTGCATCAGATTTGGTCTGAACGGAAGAGGGCGGTGCCATGAAGGGCTTCCAGCCCAGAGATGTGGCCCAAACCGTTAGCAGAGGGACTGGTAGCCGGCTGGTGTTGCCATGGCAACTTCCTCCCTGCACCGGATCGAAGCATCCATCCTCTGGGCAAATCAGAGCTGGCTGCTCCAACTTCTCCGCCCTTCTCCTGAGCGGGCGGGGGAGAACTGGACGCTGAAACCACTTGGTCAGGCTCAGGAACCCCATTGCCAATTTCAGACCCCAGTGCAATAACTCCCAGTGCATCCACTAGAAAGGAGATCCACCCCGGCTCCCAGCTATGCCCCAGGACACAGCGTCAAGGGCAGACCTGTGGATGTGGTCCAAACGAGTGGTCACGGAAATGGGCAGCCAGAATGCTTCCTACCCTCTTGTTTGGCATACAAGTCCCCCAAGTCTCCATCTTAAGAACCGCTTCAAAGGAGGGTCCAGCTTTACCATAATAGTAATCATAAGGCAAAAAAAAAAATTGCCTAGTAAGATTATTAATAATAACATTTTGAGAATCAGTCTTTTACCTGCCCAAACCCACAAATTCTTCTTTACAGTCATGCTCAGAAACAACTCTCACCTGGTATTAAGACAGATCAAAGTGAACATGCATTGTGATCTACCTCATGCCAGGTTCTGTCCTGAGTCTTCAAACAGCAAGCAGTATGTTAATTAAAAGCATAGATGCTTGAGTCAGAGTGCCCAAGTTCAAATCGCAACTCCCTCACATCCTGGCTGAGTGACCTTGAACAAATTACTAAGTCTGTGCCTCAGCTTTCTCATCTGAAAATGGGGGTGTTAATAGGATATTAAATTTTACGGGGGTGCTATGAGAAACACTGACCCTGTGAGGGTTCCTGCTGTTATTTACTTCCTCATACAGTTGAGAAAAACGGGGTCTCATGTCTAACTCCTCCCCATCCCAAACCTCCCCAATCACAAACTCAGTGTCAGCAAGGCTGAGCAATAAACCCAGGCACAAATGCCCTGGAGCCTGCCTCCCTAAAGCCCCTGCATCCTCGGGAAAAGGGCAAAAACAACATTCTAAGAAACGCAGGCACACAGAAGATGCCCCTCAACAGGAATCTAGGAACCTGCAGTGACCAGCCTCCTGGGCCAGATGGTGGCTAGAAAGGTGTGGAAAGAGGAAGGTAGGTTCTTTGGCCCACCCCAGTGTCCAAAGCCCCCAAGTCCAAAGCAGGAATGCGCTCTGCCCATTTAAGGCTAATGGAAAGCAGAGGGGGAACAGTTCCCTCCTTAGCCCATTCCCCAGGAAACCAGTGGAAGAGGGCAGATGAGCCTGAGGATGGCTGTGGATGGGAAAGCGGCCTTCCACGGGAGCTGGGAGCAGCAACAAAGGGGAGCCTCCCAGATGAGCCAGAGGCCTGTCAGACACACACACTTCCGAGAGAGCCATCAGGGACAGGGGACAGACCAGGCAGTAAGAGGGCCACAGGAGAGGGGAGAGACAGGTGGAGCCAAGCCTGCACCCGACAGCCTCCTGCCCAAGCCAGCTCTGTCCAGGAGCCCAGAGACTCTTCCAACTGCGTTTAGAAATTAGTTCAGCCAAGTGCTTTCTGAAGGATGCATCCAAAAGGCTTCTTTTAGAAGGAAATTAATGACTGGGAAGAGCAAGAAAAATTAAGCACCAAGACAACATTCCCCACTTCCGACTTTCACCAGACACTCATTATTCTTCCGGAAATGAAAGTTGACTTTCTCCCTCCCCCTCCCAAACTCCTGGCAGCCCTAGAGATGAGCAGACAGTGAGCTCAAAATGCCCACACTGAACTCTCAGCCACCAGCACTCCCTGAGGCCTCCTCACCTGGGCACCATTTTCTACACAGTGAGATCTAGCTTTTTAAAACCATTCTCTTTCAAAAAGAGGATTGCTGGTGTTCTGAGAACTGAGAACCTGGTTTTAGTCTCAGATTTGTACCTGCTACATTGGTTGACCTTGGGTTATAAACACACAGAAGCATACACACACCACATACCAGGGCTTCAGTCACATAAACACACACACACACACGCATGCATACACATACACACTCACATGTATACAAATACACACCCACACTGACCCACTGAGAGTCTAGAAGGGACTGCATAGGATGATTTCTAAATCTCTTCCAAGTGCAACACTTAAGAACTTAAATCTTCTTGAAAACAATATAAGGTGAATCTTTAAAAATATCACTGATATTACATGCAGTTTTCTGTTGACTTAAGTGAAACCTAGAGCAAGCCACCTGCAGCCAAGGTGTCTGACCCATGACATGGAGCATGACTCTGGAGAAAAAACAAACTGTGCTGCCTCCAGTCCTCCTGCAAAACCATGCTCCTGCCCAGACAGGCTCCTGAGACCTAAGTGGCCTGCTGAACTTTAGAAGTGCCAGGCCACCTGGCAAGAGTTGGGAGCCAGCTTACCTGGCCTAGGGGCTTCCTGCCCTACCTTTTTCTCTGCAATTGTCACCTCCTCCAGACCCCCAAGGTAGCCTGATTTCCTCCCTTCAATTTTGCTCTAGTGGAGAACACTGCATTAGGGAGACTCCCTCAGCTATTTCAAGGGGGAGATTGAAGCCTCTGGGCCTCAATTATTTGCTCTGTAAAATGGCAATCCCATAAAATGGCTCTGTAGTAACCATCTTACCCCCACTCCCACCTTCAGGTCAACAACAAGAAGGTCTGTAAGGGGTCTGCCCCATTCATCACCAGACCACAGATTCTGAAGACCTCTCCTTTTCCCCACCTGCCTCCTACAGGTGAGTACCCATCACCCATCACTCCATTCCTTGGCAGAACCTAGAGAGAAGGGTTGACCAGATAAGGGTCCCAGCAGGCAGAGAGTGGAATCCTGGGCCCTTGAACTCCCCAGAACTGTAGGCTAAATTCTGTAGATTAAGCACTTACGTATTTTGGGGAGAGAGAATCCATATTTTCATCAGAGTCTCAAAAGTGTAGATGAAACCTTCTTGCTCCTCCCCAACACATACTCTCCTCTCCTTTTTGTCCCCTCACTGAATTCAAATACTCTCAGATTTTCAGCTCACAAAATACTTTTAACTCCACCCTACACCATACAAAGCCTTGTATGGAGGCATTGCCATCCTCATTTTCACAGATGAGCAAAACAGAAGCTGGAGGGGGGGGGGGGGTCAAGTCTTACCCAAGGTCACGGCTCATAAGAATGAAGACTGAAACCTGATTCTGACTCTCAAGCTGGCACTCCTTGGAGAACTCTCGCCCAAGCCCTCTAGCTACCCCACCTGTTGTTGGATTCACTTCCTCACCCCAAAACCAAATCTGGAGCTCTCAGGTTCCCTCTGCCTGGTTTCAGGGCCCCAAAAAGCTGTTTCCGGCGGGAGCCTCCCGCCCCTGGGGCTCTGGCTAAGGTTGCACGCAGGCCTAGGAGCAGCAGGTTCCGGGCCGCAGGATGGTGGCCTGGTTCAGCCCACCCCAAAGGGCCACTCCAGGGACAAGAGCACGCGAGGTCAGGGGCACACACTAGCGCGCGCGCAAGTGTAGAGTTGGCGCCGCCTTACACCTCCTCCTGGAAGACGCGGAAGAAAAAGGAGGAAAGGGCATCACCTGGCAGGTTCCCGGTGACTGCCCCAGTCAGATAAGAACCTAGAGTCCAGAGCCCCAGACTGTGGGGGAAGGGGAGGAGAGTCAAATGGGGGCGCTCTGGGCCTTGGGCGCCAGGCCGGGGTCTTGGGCTGGGAGCCTTTGGGTGCAGCCAAGACAAAGATGGAGAGGCAAGGTCTGTGCGCCACCTCCAATGGCGGGGGGCGCGTCGGAGCCTCAAGGGGTCTGAAGAGTGGGCACATTCTAGAGACTCAGGGACGGTGATAGGTCAGATCTAAGAACAAGACAGGGGGCATCCGGAAGGCGCAGGTGAGTAGGGAGAGTTGGGTCCAGGCGGCCCAAGGGCCCACCTGCGAGAAAAGGGTGCAAACGATCTAGAGGTCCCTGGGGGAAAGTCTAGAACACGGCCCATCCTAGAGCCCCTGCGGTCCCGTGGAATGGGAAGGAGACCCTGGGGAAGCTTCCCGAGAGGGGCTGGGGTGGAGTGAAGACACAGGCCCCCTCTGAGGGTGCACCGGATCCAGGAGGGGGCCTCCGGATCTGGATCCCGGGACACCTCCGGGGTCGGGGGCGGGCCGCGCGCTTACCCGCGTCTTCGTCGTCGAAGGAGTTCATGCACGGGAAGTAGATGGCGAGCGCCTCGAAGGAGGCGGACAGGCTGAGGCGGCTCTGCGAGCGCTCCATGCCCGCGCCGGCGCCGGGCGCCTCGGCCGCGCCGGCGGCGGCGGCGGCGGGCGGCTTGGGCAGCTTGG
>NW_026000026.1:3677669-3689072 GCF_001458135.2 Marmota marmota marmota
CCGGGAGCCAGGCGCTCGGTAAGACTGGCTGCGCCGGGTCCTACGGCGAACCCCCCGCCCGCCCAACCCCCACTCTCAGTCCTCAGAGCCGCCCAGATGCAGGCTTACACTCACTGACCCCGACAGGCCTCAGCCAGGGACAGACACTCTCTGGAAAGGGCCACTCTCGGAGACCAGCGCAGACCCCTGTCACTCGTGCTTTCGCCCAGAGACCCTCGAATCACTAGCACACTCACAATGACATTCACTCTGCAAGAAGGCAGCACAGATGCCATGAGACGCAGAGGCAGACGGCTGGACAGACACACCCAGACTCATTCATAGACATCTAGACAGACAAATCCATGGACATACACAAGACTCACACAGATACAGCAAAGGACACCCTCAGACTGGCACATGAGGACCACATGGGCAGATACAGCAAAGGACACCCTCAGTTAGGTACATGGGAACCTGCAGACACACTTGGAGCCACAGGCAGGACACCCTTGGCAACCGGCATCCCACCCAAGGGAGATCCTCAGTTCCCACAAAAACTGTGGAAGGTCGGCCAAGCATACACATCCCATGCGCCCACGCTGCCTCACAGACAGAGAATTCTAGCACACAGACATATACACTTGGATGGACACACAGCTCCAGACTCACATGTGCACACTCATTGCCCCCCCTGCTTTGACCACCTCATCATTGCCAAACGTTTGGACAGACACCCATCAGTGGGCATGTGCATACACATGGAGACAACCACACAGACTCAGTCACTCCATGACAGATACATTCTGATGTTCAGACACCCTCAGACTCATAGGACTCTGAGACACACTGCAGCAGGCTCACACTCGCACACTCTCCCACATATGCACCCCCAGTGAGTATAGTTCTCACACCCACACCCACAAGCTCAGACACTCAGGGCCCCAGGACAGAGAGAAGCACAGTGGGAACACCACACTATGCTCCCTGGCCTGACCTAGGACCTGAGGCTCCCCACCCACTCAGCCAGGCCCCTAGGCTCACCTGCCCAGCAGTCCCCACCCATCTTGATGAAGCAGCCTGCTGAGATGCCCTGGGAAAGAACGAGCCCAGCATTTCCATCTCAAGGGTGACGCCATCCTTCTAGGTGGTGCAGAGTGAAACCCTCTATTTCATGGCTCTATTTCCTCATCTGTACAATGGGCACCCCCCATTTTGGATAGTTGTGAGGATTGTGTAAGATAGCATGGACATTAGTTGCTGCACAACCAACTAAATGGCTTTAAAACAACAGCCATTTATTTGCTCACAGTTCTGTGGGTCTCTAGAAACCTGGGCAGCTTCAGCTGCATTTTCCGCTTAGGTTCTCACACAAATTTGGCCAGGCCTGACTCCTATCTGCAGGCTCTGGAGAAGAATCTGCTTCCAAGAGCATTCAGGTTGTGGCAGGATTTGGTTCCTTGTGGTTATAAGACTGAGGTCCCTGTTCCCTTGTGGGTTGTTGGCCAGGAGTCAATCTCAGCTCCTGGAAGTGGTTCGCTGGCTCTTGTACATGGTCCCATCCATCTTCAAGGCCACCATACATATCAAACTCTTCTCATCCTTTGAATCTCCCTGGCTTCCATCTGCTCTCTAGCCCGACAACATGCTTGCTCATAGAGGGCTGTGTGGTTAGATTAGGTCTGTCTGGATAATCACCTTGGATGTATCATGAAACATAATCATGGTGATGATATCTTATCCTGGTCACAGTTTCTGCCCACACTCACATGAGGGGATTATCAAGGGCAGGGATCACCGGGTCATTCTGCCACACACTATGTAAAGCACCTAGCTCAGTACTTGGCACCAGGGGTGCTCTTGAGCTCTTTCCAAGAACCCGACTTAGGCCTTGAGAGCAAGCAGCAGGGTGCATTGGTTAAGAGTGCTTCCCACATGCCATCCACATCTGGGTAGCTCCATTTTCCTAGTTATTCAGACTACATATCCTCGACTTCTCTCTTATACAGCACATTCAATCCTTCAATAGTTCCTGTTGATTCTACACCCACAGTATATCCAGAAACTGACCACTTCTCTACCCAACACCTCCCATGGCTTCCCTCTCCTTCAGGGTCAAAGTCCAAATGCTGCTTTCTACCCAGTCCTAACTTCATTGCCTCTGCCACCTCTCCATTCTCATCTCCAACACATCCGTGGCTCACTGGGCTCCAGACCCACTAGACTTCCTGTTCCCTCTGCCTCAAACACTCTCCCTTGCAGAGAGCCACAGGGCTCACTCTTATGTTCAAATGTCATCCTTTGTAAAATAGCAGAATCCCCTCCCTGAAATGCCAAATCCTCCGTACCTTGCTGCACTCTCTCTCCCTGTCTGATACATCCCATATGTGGGGGGAGGGGTAATATATGTGCACACATGCCCACATACACCTTTGTGTGTGTGTGTGTGTGTGTGTGTGTATGAGCATTTTTCTTGTTTGTTATTATCTGTCTTTCCCTTCCTCTCCCTGGAGCCTAGGGAGAGAGCCTGGTTAAAAGGTGGTGCTCAATAACTAGCTGTGGATTGGATGAAGAAAACCACCCCAGCTTTGAAGGAGGTAACCTTAGCATCCCTCTCCCATACTCTACAGATGAAGAGCTGAGGCTCACAGAGGGAGACTGGCTTACTCAAGGCCACAGAGGGAAGGGCAGGAGATTGGAGCCTAATTCAAAAGTTTGTCCTTCCCACAGTTCTGCTTGGCCTCCTAAGACCAGGGCAGAGGAGCAGCATGTGGGAGGAGACGTAAGGGCAATAGGGAGGCCAGGGAAGGAGCCATGGAATCTCAGGAGCCCAAGAGGACTGTCCAAGAGACTCCAAGGAGCAGGCAAGGGAGGACTCTGAGGAGCAAACCAAGAGGACTGTCAGTGAGACTCCAAGGGAGCGATCCATCTGGGTGCCCAGCCTAGCAAACCTCAGTGTAGCCCCTGCTGACATCTGCTGGCAAACATGAGAGACACAGAGTCGGAGCTGCTCAGCGGAGCCCTCCCCACACCACTGACCACAGAATAAACAGCTGTCAGGTAACACCGCTAAGTTTGGGGATCATATTTTACGCTACAATGGAATAATGAATTTGAGTGGGTGAATTAATCTCTCCAGGCCTTGGTTCCTTCAATTGTAAAACAGGGATAAAGTCTTACAGTGTGGGCGTCACCATCAAGTGAGTCCATAAACGTGGAGCTCTTAGAACAACACCCAACACAGTAAGTTCTCTGCAACTGGGAGCCATTACTACGAGAGAACCGCATAGCTCCTCTGCCAGAGCTGTGTGCACAGAGCTAGAAGGAATAGAAATATCATCCATCTCGTCTGGGAGAGAGGGAAACTGGGGCCCCAAGCACAAGAGACTGCCTCAAGCCATGTAGTACACAGGGAGAGAGCTGTTGGCAGAACACAGGTCTCCTGACCTGGGCCTTGCTCTTCCTACTGTGCTCCAGGTCACCTCCTCACCTGGCAAGAATGACTGTGTGAGGTTAGTTGTGCGGAAGAGGAAAAGCAGCCTGAGAAAGCTAAGCGAGCCTTTGGTGGACTGCCTGGGGTGACTCCTTCTCTCTTGGTTAGCACAGGTCTAAAATTCCACCAGGAGTTCAGGCCTGGAAGCGTTAAGGCTTTGATGCCTTTTAAATATGCAGTTTCCCATGGGAAGTTTAAGTGGCCAGCACTTGCACCTGCTGAGGATCATCCATTCTCAGAACAAGCCAGACAGTAGGGGCTGCTTGAGATTGTGGATGGGGAAAAGGCCAATATAGATCCAGGAGAAGGAAGAGATGGGAAATCAAAGACAAACTGCCAGTTTGAGATGGAGATGGCAAAGGTCAGACAGGTCCATCGGAGCTGAAGAAGTATTGCCTGATGAACTTAAGTGCACATTCTTATTTTGGCTTATGTGACCTTAGGTATGTCCCTTCAGGGTTCCCGTCAAAAAATAAGAATAATGAACACGAGCTTTGCAAAGTCATGGTGAAGGCTAAATGTATGGAGAGTGCTGGCATCTAATAGATACTTACTGGGTGCATTCATTGAGTAAAATTTCCAAGTGCCCACTGTGAGCAGTCTCTACTCAACCCTCAGAATGCAGGGATGATCACACAAACCTGGCCTCTGCCTTCACAGTTTAAAGTTTGGCAACATTAGACAAATAATTATGCCAATAATTATTTAATGACATTATCTAATACTTTCATTATAATGATTTTAATTACAATTGTGATAAATGCCACAAAAGATATACAGAGTACCTTATGTTCTTTATAGTGGGTGTGTACCTGCGAGTGGGCGGGGACTTTCACCCAGCCTCCTGACGGAGGATGGCTCCCTGGGCAGGTGATGTTTAGGCTGGAAATGTTGCCTGCTTTGAGCCTGGTACTGTTCTTGGCCCTGAGGATTTATCAGAAAAGAAAGTAAAGTCCCCGCCCTCACATTTGCATTTTGAAATTATCCTGGGGATGCTCTGGGGGGAGGGGGAGGGGTTAAGTGAATTCAGAAGGTGACTGTCCCCTGCTTCTCTTCAGTAAGTTCTGATTTGAACCAAAAAACAAAACAAAACAAAACAAAAAAACCACTGATGGTTGTTCTGCTTCCCCAGCAGAGAAAGATGGTGAGAAAAGAATGTCCTGAAGAAAAGGGGACGTGAGGAGGTGGGAGACTGAGGGTCTAAGGCCACACGGAAGCCTATGGTCAAGACCTGGGTGGGAGGAGACGGAGGCCAGGGCTAAGGGGAGGGCTCAGCTGAGAAAGTTGCAGAGATCCCTGGAGCAGGAACAGGTGACAGCCAGACAAGATGAGGGACAAAACATGGCTGGGTTTCTGAGCATCCAGAGAAAGCAGCACAAGTGGATGGACCCTTCCTCCTCAGGCACCTCTCCTCACAGCGGGCACCCTCAGGGAAGTGGCCCTTAGCCTTTGCATAATTAGCAAGCCACAGTGAGTGGCGTGTGTGTGAGTGTGTGTGTGTGTGTGTGTTTGTGTAGGTTTTAAATGCATGTCTTATAACACTTGCCACTTATCTTTGTCCTTGCCTGCGCAGCAATGACCTTGTCTCTGAAAGTGTCCTTGCAAGGTGTGTGTCCCGGTGTTAAGCTGTCCGGCTGGATTTAAATGCAACATGCGTCCTGGTATTTGAGTGTGCAGGTGTGTGGGAGAGAGACAGGCAGGCAGAAGAGATAGAAGAGTGCCTGTGCCTGGCCCACGTGTCCTGGTCTTCGTATGGTCCTGCATCTGCATGAGCCTGGACGTGCTTGTGTCTTCTACTGATGGCACGTCCTTCTCTACATCTGCCTTGTCTCCAAGTGTATCAGTGTCCATGTGGGTGCAACTGGATTGTGTGGACTGTGTTTGTGTAAAGTGTAAGATTTCTGATCTTGTCCTCTTCTGTGTGTCTACTTTTCTTATCATTCTGGTTGAGGTGGGTGAGTCTTTGGTTGTGTATGAATGCTGCTGCGTGTGACCTTGTCTGTGCAGACTGGTAGCCAAAGAGGAACTCTTGTATTTTCTTACATTAATTTCTGCTTTCAAATGGCTAATGCATAACTCAGAGGTAAGGAGAATAGAAATATTAACATCTTTTATAAACTAAAAAGTCCCAGGGGCCATGACACAGACCTGTCCTGTAATCTCAGCAACTCAGGAGGCTGAGGCAGGAGGACCACAAGTTCAAGGCCAGCCTGGGCACATGAGACCCTGTCTCAAAAAATAAGCAGGGATGGGGGTGTAGCTCCATGGTAGAGAATCGCCCAAGTGCAATCCCCAGATCTAGGAAAAATAAGTAACGTCCCCTAACCATTTGCCTAATCATTAATTTATTCTTTCGTCCATCCAACCATTCATCTCAGTCACACTGACATTTAGTTGCAATATAGTATTCTCTCTTTGGCAAATTATTAAATTTCTCAGTGTCTCAGTTTTCTCATTTACAAAATAGGGATATTAAAGGTAGCCATGTGATACGGCAGGGGGCATGGGGTAGGGATGTAAGTGACAGAATGCAAATGTTATTTAACAGGTTGCATAGCACACAGTAAGAACTCACTGTCCTAACCATTATTATCACATCATTGTGGTCAGTCTAGTTCAGCAAATTCTCAGCAATTCTCTGAAGTCCATCCCTGAGCTAGAAGCTGGTAAGGCCAGTAAGTGCCTCTGCCACCACCTTTTATATGACCTTGGATAACTGTGCCCTCTCTGGACACATCATATGGGCAACCCACCCTTTCCCTACCTCCTTATGGAGAGTCTAGATGCACCTGAGCTTCAAAGACGGCACAGTTCTACACAGTTACATAGTGGGCCAGGGGACACTCCAAACCCTCAGAATGGCAAGGACCAAGCTGGCTCATTTAGAGGGTCAGGCAGAGCAGGACAAAAGCAGACCCGTTAGCGCTGCAGGACTCAGTCCACTGCCTCTGCTGCCCCCTCCCCGCCATTTCCAGGCTCTCTTCTCCCTGGAGAGCACCCACTGGGAAGCCCAGGGTGGGGACACACCCTCCTCACTTCTCCTCCAGGGGTATCTCACTATCTGGTGAAGGGGTTTATGGTTAATCTAAAAAGAGAAAGAAACAGAACAGAGAAAGGAGGAGACAATGAGTAGAGACAGATTAGAAGAGAGACATGGGACCCCCTAACAGACACCCAAAGAGGCAGAGGCTGAGACGGGAGGAGGAGCGAGATGGCCGGAGGTGGGAAGGCCCAGGAATGAAGGCAAGCTTCCCTCAGGCCGGGCTTTGTCTGCCCAGAAGCAAGACTCCACCTGCAGCAGCCTTGGGGCAAGGATTGTCACTCTTCTCAGGTCGTCCTCCACCAACACACACTCTCATACTACGCTGATACACACTCACACACACACACACCCTCATGGACAGGAGAAAAAGGCCCGGGACCCTCCTGCCTGACCTTAGGCAATGCTTAAACCACATTACCTTTGGACCAGTTTCCTCCTTTGGAGGATAAGCCCCTAGACCTCGTTCAGTGGTTTCAAGGTTAAATGGGATAATGGGTACAAAAGAATTGTAAGAATAATGGGAAATTTTGGAAAAGAACCTTGGGTACTAGGCAAGATGACTTTATAATTCATAAGGAAAAAAATAAGCATGTAAAAATGGTGAGGAAAATGCGAGGCTGGGGAAGGTAGAGAAGAACAGATTAATGACCCCATCAGATAGTAAAACATTCTAAAACCACAGGAAGGTTCTTCAAAGGTTAGAATAGATAAATTACTTAATATATAAAAAACTCTTGGGGCTGGGGTTGTGGCTCAGTGGTAGAGCACTTGCCTAGCATGTGTGAGGCCCTGGGTTCGATTCTCAGCATTGCGTTTAAATAAACGAATAAAGTAAAATCCATCGATATCTAAAAAAAAAAAAATTTAAAAAGCTCTTATAAAACAATGTAGAAAGGCCCAACTGAGTTCATAATTCACTTGAATCAAATGTATGAAATATGATATGTCAAGAGCTTTGTAATGTTTTGAACAACTAATAAAAAAAAAAAAGATGGAATGCTGGGAATGTAACTGAGCCAGAACCGAGACCCAGATCACGGGGCTCCAAGTCCTGCCGAAACTAGGAAAACTTCCTCTTGTCAGATGAAATCAGTCCAGGAACAAAGTTAGAGGTTCCTATGACTGCTTCTTATTAGTTATTGATTAATTAGACCAAAATGCATCCTTTTAGAATCTTTTTGAAGATCAGGGGTTTTTGTTTGTTTGTTTGGTTGGTTTGTTTTTTTTTTACATTGTTAAAGAGGGAGTTTGTCCAACACTGGGAATTTATTAAAATGATGGCAAGAGCTTTGGAGCAGTAGAGAAAACTTAAAGAAGAAAGAAAATGAAGAAAAGAGATTCAAACTTTACCAAGTTCATGATTTGACCAAGAACCAGACATGGCTCCAGATACAATGCCATTATGACAAACACCATCATTGGAAATGCTTTCTAAAATTGGTTGACTTATTGTAAATATAAGTTAATATCGCACAATTCCACTGGAGTAAAGAATGTAGGTGGTCTCATGGAGTTCACTATTAAACTATTTGAATTATTAAAAAAAAAGGCCCAACTACTATAGAAAATAGAAGACATTAATAGGCAATTCATAGGAAAAAGACATACAAGTGACTTGTAAGTAGTAAAAAGTCACGCAGCACTTCTCACAATAGAATGTCAGTTAAAACAAAAGTGAGGATTATTTTCAACCTGTCAACCTAACTAAGAAGAAACTGCTTAAAAGCCAACTGTAAGGGAGAAGGGAGTGGGGCATAGAGTCACACAGTGCTGGTGGGGATATGGACTGATTGATGGAAACTTTGGAGATTAATTTGTTAGTATCTTTCAAAATATTCAAACCCACAAACCATTTAGCTCAGCAACTCACCAGTTAACACAATTCCACTTCCAGGAATTTATTCTACATTCTAAGATATATTTGCACATGCACAAAGATAGTATATACAAGGATTTTTTTAAATAAAATTGTAATAGAAAGAGATTGTAAACAAGCCAAATGTCCATCAGATAAACCATGATGTATTCACGCTGGAGAATTCTGTAGTCATTAAAGAGATTAAAAGTAGATCCAGATATGTTGATGTCCTAGATATATGACTAAATAAAAAGCAAGGTTGAGCAGCATGTATAGTATGATCCCATCTGTGTCCCCAAAAGATATATATGTATTTAAGTAAGTATCTTTGAATAGGCACACAAATTTCAGAAGTGACACATAGCAAGCTATTAATGGTGATTTTCTCAGGAAAATAAGACTGAAAATTTTGGGGTGGGAGTCTATCTTTGGCTTCATGCTCTTCTCTAGGATTTTTTAAATTTTAATCATGAGCATGTGCTGTTTTGAATTAAATAATCTTAAGTAAATTCTTTACCTAAAAAGGGGTCAGAATCAATGTTTGGTGATCAAAACTAAGGCATCAAGCTGGGGATGTGGCTCAAGTGGTGGCGCACTCGCCTGGCATGCGCGTGGCACTGGGTTCGATCCTCAACACCACATACAAATAAAATAAAGATATTGTTTTCACCCAAAACTAAAAAATAAAACTAAAAAAAAAAAAAAACAACTAAGGCATCCATGTGATGCATTGCTTGGACCAGGGTACACACTAAGTTCTTGTGACCTGTGACTTCAGCAGCATGGATTAAGTTCAGAGTTATAGGAGTTGGTGACAGACCGATGCAGTAGACACCACTCCTTGGGACCACCCTCAGGACAGGAACCCACTTTGCTGCCTCATATCCTGGAAATGTTCAAGCAGGTTCGGTGGCCAAAAATGCTCACCTGCTATTGCCCAGGTCAGCACTTCCCCTCCTGAGCCAAGAGAGGCCCTGGCTGCTGGAGAAACCGGACCACTCTTTTCAGCAGCTGGAACTTTTTCCCCTATATTCCTCATCCCACAGGCACCCCTGACTTCTGAACCTGGCCCTTAGAGCATCCAGACCAAAAGAGAGAGATGGCTGGGGTCATCCCAAGAAGCCCAGGGACCCATGAGCTTGTGGTAGGAGCCTGGGGAAGCCCTTCTCTCCCCCTCTCTTCCTCAGCTTCCCCACATGTAAAGTGGGTGGGGAGGATGATTGCCGAAGGCCCCCGGCTCTGACAGCTTATGGAGTCTAATTTGGTTTGGTTTTCTTCCACACTTCTATGACCGTCTGCCTTGAGATCCATAGCCATGTGCTCACGTGGGGACCTTTCTTCACCTCTCAGCTGAATGGAGAAGGCCCCGTGACCTTGAGGAAGACCAGAGCCACAAAATAGAAGTTGAGGGTGTGGCTAAATGACTACATGGAGCAGAGCCTTTGTGTCCATGCATGTGTGTGTGTGGTGTCTGTGCACGTGCACATACATAGACACACACACACACACACTGACCCAAATTAAATGGTGATGTGAACAGGAAGTGAAACTTCATTAAAAGTCGTGATTGACAGCTGTTGTTAGCCTCCCCCAGCCGAAATGTTCACTACCAGGTACTTGAACTGGAGGAAAAATGACACAAGGGCCAAAGGAGCTTTGTCTGAGCCCAGTGGCCAGGAAAGGCAGGAGAATGAAGAACTCGACAGAGAGGAACAGAGAAAATAAGCTGGAGACGTGGTGGGGGACAACCGTGGTGTGTGATTTCAGATCCCAGTTCTGTTCCTTCACGAGGTCACCTAAGCACAGGGGGTGGGTTGCCTGCCCGGCTCCATCTTCCTGCCCTGGGTTTTATGCTCCTCTGGCAGCATTTGTTTATGCATATGACTCGGTTTGACTATGTCATGTGAGTAAAGTGTGTGGGGACAAGGGGGGAGCTGGCAAGATTCCCTCACCATTGACACACGGAGGGAGACATTTCCCTTCCCATGACAATCAAGAGGGCAGCTAAGTGACACAGTCACAGCCCTGGTTGGCAAGGCAGATCAAAAAAGACCCAGAATCCTTATGTGATGTCACTGAGCCACGGCATTATCGGACCTTAGTAGCTTGGTGTCGTTGTTAGCTTATGATTTCATCACTGTGTAATACGTTGTGTTTGGGTTTTTTGCTTTATGTTTTGGGGGTCATCAAAGCATCCTAAAGGAAATACCCATGTGACTTCATTCCCTGCCAATGACTTCTCTTGTAAGGGTAAAAGAAATTGAAGTTAAAGTGTAAAAGTTAAAGTATAAAAGACCGGGCATTGTAAAGTTTCTAAGCTGCAAGGCCTGAGTTAAAAAGTAAAGGACCAGGTATTGTTAAGTTCCTATGCTACACCCCAAAACCTGAGATTCCTGTAGCTGTTAAAACAATTCCCGGGACTGTCCAGTAGATAAATAACCTAGGACCCTGTGCGGCCTTGCACGCAGGCATCGCAGGGTCTAAACCAATCAGTTTGAATGTACCTCCCCCCTTAGAACTCACCTATCACTCCCGCCCAACCTGTACCTGCCAATGAATGAACTAATCATGTCTAAGAATTGTTGTTTGATTTTCCTGCAGTGTATGATGATTTGTTAAAGGAGACTGTGATGTATGTAAAGTCCCGCCCTCCCCAAAAAGTGTACTTAAGCATTGCTCAACCCCTGCTCTGGGCTCTGGGCTGCTCTCCCTTCTTGAGTGAGCACGGAGCCCCAGCGCGCTGGATTGGATCCTCAATAAACCCCTTTTGCTGTTGCATGAGCCACGGTCTCTTGGTGGTCTCTTCCTCCGACGTTCGCCGGACCCCTACACTCTGACATTCTCTTCATCCCTTCAATAAATCCCCCTCCTTATTTTGTTACTTAAAACCAAGTAACTCCAGGTTCAAACAGAGCTTCCTCAAGTCACCACCAAGAATAGCTTTCAATGGTTGGTGTCTCCGTTTCTGATTCAGGGAGCAGGAAGAAGAAGCGTGGTACAGGCCTGGGCCAGCAATGGGGAAGCAGGTGC
>NW_026000026.1:3689097-3736515 GCF_001458135.2 Marmota marmota marmota
AGTGGTAGCACTTCCCCTGCCTCGTGCCTCTAACAGGGTGCATCACTCAAGGGCGCCCCAGAACCTGGAGAGTAGGAAGTTTTTACTGAGCATCTGGGGACTGCAGAAGACTATGCTCAAACAGACAGAAATCTCTGCCCTCAGGAAGCTAACATTCTACATAATAAAGTAGAGAAATGCGTAAAAACAACAGCCTTTTAGAGTCAGTTCTGTTGGAGAAATTCCCTAATGCGGGTAGGGAGGAGGGGGAGGATCTGCAGAGGGGATCATAATGTGACACAGCAGGGCCAGGGAAGGCACCGTGAGGAGGTGACATTTAAGTAAAGACCTGAAAGGGATGACTCATGCAGACACCTGGAGGAAGAGTGTTCCAGGCAGACCGAGTGGCAGGAGCAAGGGCTCTGAGACGTGCAGGCCTGGCGCGTTGGGGAAACGGAAAGGAGGCCAGAGCAGTGGGCAGAGATAGACGAGGGGACATGGCATCGCGTGACATCCGGAGGTAATGGTGCAAGGGGGAGGCCGTGGTGCAGTCCTTGATTTGCACAATTCCATATGCTATGAGGGTAATTGTTTTGTTACTGTTCCCTAAATTGGCTTGCTTTTGTTTAGATACATTTGAAATGAAAATTTTACATCACCATCATGAATGAAGAGCCAACATCACTTCCACGAATAAAAGATAACGGAATTAATGAGCACCTCGGAACAATGTGTAGGTGCCGAGTAACACTGAGGCCTGCAGAGGGCTTGCCACTCCTGATAGCCATAGAGAAGTGACAAGACATACTTGCACCAAATGAAGACTTGCCCCGTGATGCTATGTAGTGTCATATTACCAAAGTCACCTTGCATCCCGCTAGGCAGCGTGACTTACTGTTCCTGTTTCCCAGGGTTTCGCAGGATAGACTTTCAATGACATAATTGGGACAGCCCTGGACAAACTGGGTCAGCTGGTCATCCTTCCCCCCAGCAGTCCCCGCCACGATGTAGCCTAAGACTCCAGGCTCCGTCTTGCCAATCCCTGGGCTGCCCAGGTGGAGGGCCCACTCAGAAGACCCTTTCCTCTTGGTGTCGGTGCCCTTGTGTAATCCCCTCCCCCCAAGGGTGGGAAGCACCCACCACTTACTTCTAACCAAAAAAATATGGCAAAATAGGCAGACTATGGCATCTATGAATGGATTCTGCATGAGACGGTGACGTCCACATTCCCACACTCCATCGCCTTCTCACCTGCTCGCTTGGCTGAAGCAGCATCTGTGCTGAAGAAAACCGAAAACCGATTCCATCACCATCACCCACCCACCCCACCCAGAAAGTCACTTCTAAACTTTGATGCATTTTGTCTAGGGGTTTTTTTTTTTTTTTTTTTGGTCCTCTTTGACCATATATCATCTAAGTGCTTTTTCAATGGTATTGTGCTGTACATGGTTTCAGGGCTTGTGGGGGTAATTTTTTCACTTACTGTCCTCGTAAACATTTTCCCATGGCAATAAGTATAACTGCATGTCACTATTTTAAATTATTGAATAACATTCTGTATTATTTAACTAATCTCTTTTACTGGACATAGAGATTATTTCCAGTTTTGGGGTCTCACGTTATTAACATTTAAAGAAATATTCTCGTAGCAATTAGATGGCTGAACACATCCATGATAGCTTCACTAGCAGAGCAACTGCAGTGTCAAGAGGATGCGTGTTTTCAAGGCTCTTATTAAGTGACGATAAACTTCCCCTAACACTGTGAACCAGCTGTCACTCTCCAAGAGCAAACGTCATTAAACCCCAGCCCCATTCTCTAGAGCCAGATATTTTCTTTGTGATTTTTTTTTTCTTTGCCATTGGTGATCTCAGAATTTCCCATCTCCTGCTCCCTACCACCAAAGACATCTGATCTATCAAATCTGTGAACTTAGACAGTACCTCCAAAATCTTTATTTACATCTATGGGTATCCACAAACAATAATATAATGTTGTTTGGGGGCGAGCATTTAAAAAACTCATGTAAGTTGGGCACAGAGACGCACTCCTGTAATCCCAACAACTCAGGAGGCAGAGGCAGGAGGATCACAAGCTCAAGGCTGGTCTGGGCAATTTAGTGAGACCCTGTCTCAAAATAAAAACTAGGGCTGGGGATTTGGCTCAGTAGCATAGCACCCATGGGTTCAACTCCCAGTATTGGGAAAAAATGTAAATGCTATCAAGCTATATATATATATTTAGAGAGAGAGAGAGAGAGGATTTTTTTAATATTTATTTTTTAGTTTTCGGCAGACACAACATCTTTGTTTGTATGTGGTGCTGAGGATCGAACCCGGGCCACACGCATGCCAGGCGAGCACGCTACCGCTTGAGCCACATCCCCAGCCCAAATATTTTATTCTACTGTCCCTTTTTATTCAATCAATACTGCTTTTGACAATTAGAGAAATGCAAATCAAAACAATGCTAAGATTTCATCTCACTCCAGTCAGAATGTCAATTATCAAGAATACAAGCAATAATAAGTGTTGGTGAGGATGTGAGGAAAAAGGTGCACTCATAGATTGCTGGTGAGCCTGCAAATTGGTGTAACCACTATGGAAAGCAGTATGGAGAGTCCTCAGAAAACTTGGAATGGATCCACCATTTGACCCAGCTAGCCCACTCCTTGGTTTATACCCAAAGGACTTTAAATTAGCATACTAGTGATGCAGCCACATCAATGATTATAGCAGCTCAATTCACAATAGCTAAACCTAGATGCCCTTCAACAGATGAATGGATAAAGAAAATACGGTACCTATACACAATGGAATATTGCTCAGCCTTTAAGAATAATGAAATTATGGCATCTGCAGGTAAATGGATAGAACTAGAGAATATCATGCTAAGTAAAATAAGCCAATCCCAAAAAACCAAAAGCGGAATGTTTTCTCTGATAAGTGGCTGTTGATCCACAGGGGAGCGGAGTTGGGGGTAGGGAGGAATGAAGAAACTTTGGTTTGTGTAGAGGGGAATGAAGGGAGTGGTGGGGCTGTGGGGATGGGAAGGACAGTAGAATGAGACAATCATTATTACCCTATATATACGTATGATCACACTACTGGAGTGACAGCACCATGTACAACCAGAGGAACGAGAAGTTGTGCTCCATCTGTGTACAGCATGTCAAAATGCATTCTACTGTAAAATAAATAAATTATTAAAAATATTGCTTTTGGACTGGGGATGTGGCTCAAGCGGTAGTGCGCTCGCCTGGCATGCGTGCAGCCCGGGTTCGATCCTCAGCACCACATACAAACCAAGATGTTGTGTCCGTCGAAAACTAAAAAATAAATATTAAAATTCTCAAAAAAGAATATTGCTTTTGGGAACTGTATTAATTTGTGTAACTCTACTTTATTCATTTTAACCACAATTTAATTTTTGTCTCCATTTTCAAAATTCATTTTCAAACTGATGTAGATTAATGCTTTCACTTTACTACTATAAAAAATGCTCTGATGGACATCTTCATGTCTTTAACTTTTCTGGTGTTTCCTTGCAGAAGTGGGATTGTGGGTAGTAAGGTTAGCAGCAGTTTTCACTTTCTTTTTTACTGTGATCCACATTAAGAAACACATTTTAGGGGCTGGGGATGTGGCTCAAGCCGTGGCACGCTCGCCTGGCATGCGTGCGGCCCAGGTTCAATCCTCAGCACCACATACAAAGATGTTGTGTCTGCCAAAAACTAAAAAATAAATATTAAAAAATTCTCTCTCTTTAAAAAAAAGAAAGAAAGAAAGAAAGAAACACATTTTGCAAAGCCAGGCATGTTGTTCACACCTGTAATCCCAGCAGTTTGGGAGGCTGAAGCGGGAGGATTTTAAGTTCAAGGCCAGCCTCAGCAACTTGGTGAGGCCCTAAGCAACTTAGCAAGACCCTAACAAATAAAAAGGGCTGGAGATGTGGCTCAGTGGTCTAATAATGCCCCTGGATTCAATCTCTGGTAAAAAAAACAAAAAAGAAAAAGAAAGAAAGAAAAGAGATACATTTTACATCATCTGGTAAGGCTCCCTTCACACACACATAAAACAAATTCCCATGAAATAACCTCTATTCTTATTACAAGAAGATATCCTGATGTGTTTTTATTCCATTTAATTCAACTTTATTTTTCAAATGTTAACCACAAATCACTAAATTGATTTTACAATACATGAATAGATCATGTTCCACAATTGGAAAAACTATGGGTTGAAATATACCTAGTTTCACTCAGTACTTTGAAATTACTGATTATCAGGGTGAATATGCTCATTTCTGACATTAGGTTCTCATTTGCCTCTGTCACGAGAACAGCACCTGATTTTATCTTTTTTCTTTTTCTAGTCTAAGGGAAAAGCAGTGCCATTTTTGCTTTAATTTTTCTTTCTTGGTTACCTATAAGTTGGTTTCTCTTCATTTGTTCATTTACTACTTGAGTTTTTCAGAGACTGACTGTTTCTTTCCTTATTAAGCAGTCAGACTTTTTTATTGATGTTTTACTGCTGAGTTTCTTATATCTTAATCTTTTGATCCCTAAAGGATACTGTGATCTTTTCCCAGTCTGTTAACGTTTATTAACTTTGTGGTATCATTTGTTGAACAGAAAACCATCAATCATTTTCTTTATGGTTTGGATTTTTGCATCTTATTTGAGGGGTGTTTTCCAAATCCCATATTACAAAGATTTGCCTTTAAATTTTTATATCATCTTAAATTGTTTTTCCACACAGTAAGTCACTTCCCCCAACACCATTAACATAATCCATTTCTCCTTCTGATTCCTGTCACCACTTTTATCACATACCAAGTATCCATGGTCTGCTTCTGGGTTGGTTCATCTCTCCCATCCCATTAATAGCGAACTTTTAAAAATTTATCTCAGTTTATAATATCCTCACTCTTGCTCTTATTTTTCAGGATAGCTGTCTTAGCTACTCATGGAATTTTGTTCTTCCAGATAAAATTTAGAACCAGCTTATCTAATTCCTCACCCCCTAATACATGGGGAGAATTTCATGAGTGACACCATCACAATGCCATTCCATCTGTGAACCTATTATATATTCTCCTTTGCCCCGTCCTTCTGTCTTATTTGAAAGGCTTTCTCTAACATGCTAAAGTTTGTTAATTTCTAGGTAATTTCTTTTCTTCTTTAAACACACACACACACACACACACACACACATATTAGTTCTATGAATTGGCACAGCTTCTCCAGAGGGCAATTTGGCTGATTTTATTTAAAAAAAAAAAAAAAAAAAACCCTGAGGACAAGCACTTTTTTTGATCCAGCAATCCTACTTCTAGGAATTTTTCCTAAGGAAATAATTAGAAGTGAACACAAAGATGAATAATAGCAGCTTAACATTTACTGGGTGTTCATTCCGTGCCAGGCGATACTCTGAGCACTTTACTATTAACGCATTTCGCCTTACAGCAGGGTATCGTGAGACGATTATTGGCTTCATTTCTGGTGGGGAAATGGAGACTCCAAGAGGTGTTGTAAGTTGCTAAGTCCAAGTAGCTGGTGACAGGCTGGGGCTCAAACACCAGTCTCTTAAACTCCCAAACCCCAAACTAAGATCTTCATGCAAGGAACCAGCTTGTTAACTTCTCTCCTTGGAACGCCGCGCTGGGGATGTGGCTCAGTGGTAGAGCAGTCACCTGGTGTGCATGAGGCCCTGGGTTTGATCTCCAGTACTGGGGTGGGCAGAGGGGGAGGGGTCTACATGGTATTGTTTAAAGTAGCAAAAATTCAGAAATATGATAAATGTGCAAAAACTGAGGAATGATTAAATAAATCATGTAGAATCGTATGATAAAATACATACTCCTGGAAAATAACGTTAGAGGGGCTGGGAGTATTTCTTGGTGGTAGAGCACTGGCCTAGCATGTGTGAGGCCCTAGGTTCCATCTCTGGCACCACACACACACACACACACACTTTTATGTCACACACAGAGAGAGTTTTGTTGTTGCTTTAGAGCTGTATAGTTATCCCCTGGCACAAACAGCAAACACACAACCGACAAACTCATACATGCATGGAACTCGATTTCAGTTCATGATCCCCCCTTTACCTTCCCCCTTTCCCTCCTGTCCCCCCCCCACACACACTCACACACACACACACACACACACACACACTCCCATTGTCCTTCCTTTTGCTCATCTATTTATTTCTATTTGGTTGGTTCTTTCTATTTATGCATTAAAGTGAAGGTCCTGGGGTGGATTTACGCATGCACAGAACATGACTTTTTAAGAATTTATTCTGATTGCCTCCCCTTACCCCTCCCTTAATCTCCTTCTACATTACCGACTTTCCTTTTGTCTTGATGTCATCCTGTCCTTCCTCCCCTTCCCTTTATTTTCCTCTAGCTTCTAGATATAAGAGAAAACATCCAACCTTTGCGTTTCTGATTTTGACTTATTTCACTTAACATGAGATTCTCCAGTTCCATCCATTCACCCACAAATCCCATAATTTCATTCTTTTTTATGGTTAAGCAGAGCTCCGTTGTGTATATATACCATGATTTCTTAATCCATTCATCAATTGATGGGCATCTGGGTGGATTCCCTGATTTTGCTCTTGTGAATTGTGCTGCTATAAACATTGAGGTGGCAGTGGCACTGTCGTGTGCTGATTTTAGATCTTTTGAGAAAATACCAAGGAGTGGGATAGCTGGGTCATATTGTCCATCTCTAGTTTCTGGAGCAATCTCCATCCCACTTTTCCGAGGGGTTTTACTCGTCTGCAGTCCCACCAACAATGCACAAGTGATCCTTTCTCCCCCAACCTCAGCAGTATTTATTGTTGTTCATATTCCTGATCATCGCCATTCTGCCTGGAGAGAGATGAGATCTTAGTGTAGTTTTGATTTGCATACACACAGAGTTTTGAAAGAATAAGGACTGGGAAATATTCATGACACATTCAATGAAAAAGCCATGTGAGACACTTATGTCCCGTTTTAATTTTAAAAGTACATATATGCCATTTTCATCAAGTTCAAAAATAGGGAAGCCAGTCTGGTAGCCAAGGTTGGGGGAGGAGGGGCTGTCCATCGGGAAGTCCGCCAGGTGCTTAAAAAGCCTTGAATCTTGAGCTGGCTTATGGTCACGTGGGCATATTCACACATAAAAATTAATCCAGTTGTATAGTTAAAATGTGTGTGCTTTATATAGGTTTATATAATTTATATGTCACTAAAATAAATGAATAGATACATAGAAAAATCCTGGAGAAAAAGAACAAAAATGTTAGTAGTGATTGTTGCTACGTACTGTATAATTTTAATTTTTTATACTATTCTGTAGTTTCCTTTTTTTTTTTTTAACAAAGAGCTTGTATTACCTTTAGAATTAGAAGAAAAAAAAATAACGCCAAGGTCATGGGGGAGGGGGATATGCACATGAGAGCCAGGTTCAAGTCCAGTCCTAGACCCCTGGAGGTGGGAGACCTGTTTAGTCTTTAATGCTGGGCACCCACCTGAGCCTGGTTTGCAAACAGGATACCATGGTCCAAGGACAGAACAGAGGGAGAAGCCCAGCCCCAACCCCACTTGGAAGGCAAAGTGACCGCCAGGCCCTAAGGAGTCTTGGATGGACTACAGCGCCCTCAGATTCCTCCAACTTTAAAATCCTGCTGGGCAGGTGATGCACAGAGCCCTCCTGGTCACAGTGACAACTCATTGTTCAGCTGCCAGTTGGCGGCCTTGTTGTTCACTGGTGATGACGTCAGGCCTCCAGGGAGCATGTTGGCTGTCGGTCAAGAGCCTTTTCAAGGCAGTCAGCCATTTCTGCCTCCTCTCTCTTTTAAAGAGACAGTGTCAGCTCGGGTAAGAGAGCTGGGTTTGGGCCACTTTGACACTTTCTATGCATTTCGAGAGCAGTTCTAGGGCAATGGAGGAATAAGGAAGGTAAAAGGCAGATTTCTGTGGGTGATTCCTGTGATCCCAGCCTCAGCTTGCTCATGACACTAAAATTTGCCAACTAAGAGGTAGATAAAAATAATTTCAGTATTAAAAAAAAAATCTTGGTACATGAGGTTTCTGGTAAATATAAACTACATTTAAATATGAAATGAGCAAAAATAACTGTGAGAATTAGCAGCAGTTCTTTCCATCTTCTTACTAAAAAATAACAATTTTATCAAAGCCATTGACTGTGTCTAACAACAACAATAAAAATCCCAGATCTTGGGGCTGGGCTGTGGCTCAGTGGTAGAGCACTCACTTAGCATGCACGAGGCACTGGGCTCAATCCTCAGCAACACATAAATGTAAAATAAAGATATTGTGTCCACCTGAAACTAAAAGATAAATAGTAAAAAAAAAATTCCCAGATTTCCTAGCTTCTGTTGCAGCTGAGATAGCATAAAACAGTTATGGCCAGTGAGTCACAGACAAGCAGTTTATGAAAAACTTTCCCTTTCTGATATAGTAATTTTCTTGTCTCTGAGAGGACAAGAATGCAATGGCCACAGCTACTGCAGCTACTTTGAAATTATGAGAACAGCCCCCCACCTCCAACAGCAGAGAACCTAACCTTGACCTCCAGTGCACTGTAGCAGTGGTGGTGACTGCCTGACTCTTCCTTAGTTGCTATTTAAATCAGTGGCTGCTCAGGTTGTCTATAACTCGTGGTCAAAGCCATCCTCCACTGGTTCACCCAACAATGTAAAAATCATAATGTTACCGATACAAAATGCAAAGTTTGAGCAGAAGCAATGGCAGCATGTGTAAACGGCAGTGCTTCTTGAAGGTAGGTACCACCTTAAGTGGAAATAACTGGTTAAAATGACAGCTACAGTCTCCCAGGGGAACTCACATCTTTTTCAATGGAAAAATAGCAACGTAAATAAAGTCCACACGTTTTTTCTTTGCTTTCACTCTTGTAGTTCCATTAAATCCCCCTAAAAATATCCTTCAATACTTAAGAAAAATACCCTACTATGGCCATGTGTGTATAATATGTCAGAATACAGTCTACTGTCATGTATAACTAAGAACAAATTTAAAATCCTTGGGAAAATAAAGAATAGCCTAATATGAAACATTTTTAATGAAATCATTTCTAATTACCTATCTATCTATATACGGGCATCGAAAGGTGTTTGGATGATGTCCATGTCATTTGAATTCCACTCACCTCAGGCTTTTCTGTCTGCTTTTGCTTTTAAGCCTTGAATTTGGAAATGATTGTAGATTTACAAGAAAAATTGCAAAGACAGGACCAAAAGTTCCCACTGACCCATGGTACCTTTGTGAACACTTAGCAGTGAACTTGGTGATTGGTGTGATATTACTAACTACTCTCCATATTTTATGCAGACTTTCCACCCATGTTCTTTTCCTGATCTGGTTTCCACACCGGAATACCTCTTTGCATACAAATGTGGGGTGTCCTTAGTCTCCTCTGACTGATGACAGTTTCTCAGTCTCATCTTGTCTTTCTCAGCCTTGATCCTTTTGAAGAGTAGTGGTCATTTTGTAGAATGTCTATAATTTGGCTTATCTGATGATTTTCCCATGATTCAATGGAGGCTGGGAGAGAAGTAATGGACGTACCTCACCCCACTATACTGGAGGGCATGACGCCTACCTGACCTCTCCCTGGTGATCCGACCTTAATCCCTTTGGTTTTTGTACTTTTCCATATTGCTTTAATTCCTCATAATGAGTGTCTGAAAAGAGTAAGTTTGGAAATGTTTCATAAACTGAAGAACTCCACAAATGTGAGAGTTTAAATTTTTTATCTGAAAGAGAGAATTAATGTCCAGGGCTTGGCGGAAAGGGGATGAGAAGATAAGTATAGCGGCAATATCAATGTTTAATTGGTCTGGAGGCTGGCCAGGGTGCCACAGAAAGACCAAGATGACTTTGAGATTTATGTAACCGCGAGCAGAGCAGAGAATTAGGGCCTCGTCCAGATATTTTTAATATAATATATTTCCTTTTAGCCTGGGGCCCTGGCCATCCCACCCACCTAGTCAGAAGCAGTGGAATCAAGAACTGATTGAGCTGGGAAAGCAGTGGGTTGGAACCAACGTGGACGAAGGGTCCTCCATATTCCAGGTGCTTCGTCTCATCCACTGACTCCTCACAGTTCTGCTAGCCAACCGTGAGGATCATCTCTCCATTGTGTGAGGAAACTGAGATCCAGAGAAGTAACTGCCTGCTGGCCATCAGACACCTCCCAGGTCATGTAGGACAGGAAGGTTACCGGTCCCTCTAGAGCTCTGTGACTTCAAACCCATGCTGTTTCCCTTCCACCTCAACCTTGTGCTTTCTGTGAGCAAGTGCAGGAATCCCAGTCCTGGACAAAGATCATGAGTTCGGGCATCTGTCCCCCAGCATTTAGGTTTTCCATATTCTGTAGTCTCCTGGTGGATCAAGAACCACCTGGCATGAATCCCCAGGTCAGGACCCTGCTATCCTCTACATGACTTAAGCCACTACCTTCTCCAATTAGATGGGCCAAGAGTGCAGGTAGCTGGGGTAGATAAACCTTCCCTGGCACCATCTTGGAATGGCAGGGAGAAATAAAAGAAAAAAAAAAGAGTAGGAAGAGGGCAAAAGAATGGGGAAAGATAACTGCTAGGTTTGGGATTCTTGCTTCCAGTTACCCCTCAGCCTGGCTCCTGTTTGGCCCCTTAGGGATGGATGTGGCCCAAAGAAGGCTCTTCTATTGAAGCTAGTTCAAATTTGGTTCCCATAACTTAAAACCAATGTATCCTGTACACTTTGCACTTACCCTAGTTTCCCCATAATGTCACCATACCTGCGGGTTGTGCCAGTCTGGACCCCTAGGCCTCTTTCATGAAAGGTTCTGAACGTAAGCTCAGGAGTCAGAAAGACCAGGGATTGAATCCCTTTTTCTCCACCAACAAGCCATGTGGTCTTGGGCAAAGGAGTTTCTCTCCTTAAGGTTGTTCAATCCAATAAAGGGGGATGATAATACGACTGCAAAAGGTATTATAAGAATTAGACAGGGCCAGGAGCCATGGCACACACCTGTAATCCCAGCAGCTCAGGAGGCTGAGACAGGAGGATGGCGAGTTCAAAGCCAACCTCAGCAATGGCAAGGCGTAAGCAACTCAGTGAGACCCTGTCTCTAAATACAATACAAAAATAGGGCTGGGGATGCGGCTCAGTGGTCAAGTGCCCCAGTACCCCCACACAAAAAAAGAATTAGACACAATAATACATGCAAAGTGCTTAGCAAGGCACAAATCTGGCTTAGCATTCAATATATGGTAGCTAAGATTATTATTATTCAACTTTCCTCGCCAAATGGCTACAATTTATTGGTTTCCCAATTCCATGAGACAGCTTCCGGCCCGAACCATTTCTTTTCTTGCCAGGCCACATAATTCATATGCCTCTAGCAATCCATGAATAAGTCTTCCCAAAGGAAGGAGTCTATGTCAATCACTTTACTGGAAATCAAAGGATTAAAACGGTTAGGCCTGTGCCCTGTGGCATGCTGGTAAGTATTTAACAACTAGATCGCCAGGATTTATTTATTTATTTATAGCAGTTTTTGTTTGGATTTTTTGTTTGTTTGTTTTTGCCAATTTCCATGGCGTAAATGTTCCCACCATGGCTGATCTCATGCCGAACTCAGATGGAGCTGGTCAGCTCCATCAGGCCACTGCCAGTCCAGGCAAAATCCCCCAAGAAGGTGAGAAGGGCAGGGAAGCATTCCAAAATGCATCCACTAGCACAGCCATGAGTGGTGGGCACGTCTGAGTCGGGTTCTCTGGAAGCAGAGACTTAAGTAGGACTCTTTTTGGGACACTGAACCACCGAGCCACACCCCCAGCCCTATTTTGTACTTTATTTAGAGACGGGGTCTCACTGAGTTGCTTACCACCTCGCCATTGCTGAGGCTGGCTTTGAACTCAGGATCCTCCTGCCTCAGCCTCCCGAGCTGCTGGGATTGTAGGGGTGTGCCACCGTATCCGACCTGAAGTACGATTCTTACAGTGCTCTATTGAGAGACTTCGCAGGGGAAACCTGTTAGGGGGTGAGGGAAGCAGAAGAGGACAGGAGAGAAAGTCGGGCTGAAGTATGGGTTCAGGGAAAGCCAGCCTCAGTTCCAGTCCCACAGAGGGCGCTGTAGCATGGATCCACCACCCCGGAGTGTCCCAGCGCGAGCCAGGAGACTGGGCGTTTGTACACCCCACTTAGAGAGCAGGGGTGACTTCTCAGGCATTTCCTGTTGGCTAAAGGGAATTCTCAGGAGAAGGGAGCAGCTGTGACCTGTGGGCAACCAACTGCTGGGGAACGAGGGCCAGCCTGGGAAAGGGCACCTGGCTGGGACCCGGTAGGGTTGGTTCTCTGGTGTCAACATCCTGGCGATCATTTGATAGGGACAAACGTGGCGAAGGTGGTGCTGCTGGCCACCGAGGGTTGACTGGGTGGGTGGAGGTGGCCGTGAAGCAATGGGTGGCACGGGGGTGGCGGTGCTGATAAGGGTGACGGTGAATCCAGCATAGATGCTGGTTATTGGTGGGAGTAAGATGACAAATGCCAAAATCCTTACTTTGTCCAGGTTTGTCTCTTCCTGTTATGTTTTGTGTTTCTGCAGTGGCCTTGGGGATTGAAAGGGTTTAGAATTTCCTCTTGTCAAGACCAGAGAATGAAACCACGACTGAGTAGAACTGCATTCCCTCCGCCAGTGAAGGCCTGCTGTGTGTATCTTTTTATTTTTATTTTTTAAACGCTGTGCACATTCCCCCGGGGGCTGTACCTGATTCCATTCACCACAATTTGTCAAGGTCCTCTGTGAAGCGTAGGGGTGTGGTGACTTCCGACTCCTTAACACGTCAAAGGTGGGAGCAGGGTTTAACACACCCACTCCTTGTGCCAGGAAGTCCCAGAGGCTGCCGGAGTGGCTCTGTCCCACGCACAACGCACAACGTGGGGTTGCTGCTGCCAGCTACAGGGCTCTGCTCCTGAGCGTGAGGCTTGGTGGCTTGTGCACGTGGGTCAACAGGTCCTCCCCCCCCCCAGGGCGAGTCAGGCCCAGCAACCAGGCAGCTGCTTCTCTCCCCGAGTGTCTGGGGTGGGGGGGTCTCTCCTCCCCGTCCCCAGGGTAGGTGGTGAGGCAGGAACCCTCCCCGCCAGGCCAGGTACCTTACACAGTACATTTGCAACACAATAGCTCTCTACCTAAGAGGTTGCTGGGACCAACAAGAGGCGCATTCATTCATTCTCTGAGTAGATACTGAGCATCCATGATTTCCAGGCACTAATTTAGGCTCTAGGCACTGGGACAAGCACATGGTGGGGAAAGACAAAAATCCCTGCCCTCCTGGAGCTTATGTTCATGGCTCAATCTTTTTTAAAAATATTTTTTAGTTGTCAATGGATCTTTATTTTATTTATTTCTATGCAGGGCTGAGCATCGAACCCAGGGCCTCACACATACTAGGCATGTGCTCTGCCACGGAGCCACAGCCCAGCCCCATCCTGGCTCTTTCTTATCAGTTGAGGAAACTGAGGCCTAATGAAGTTCATTGACTTCATCAAAGACAGACAGGAGGGGGCAGAGCTAAGACTGTAACTGAAGTCAGCTGATCCCAAAACACAAGCCCTGGGCTAATTCTATACTAATATGGTTTCTTTCTCTTTTTTGGCTTTTACTACCTTTTTTTTTTTTTTTTTTTTGGTGCTAAGTTCCTTGGTTGCTTCCAGCAAACCTCTTCCCCATACCGTGTGGAAGGGCTCCTCCCAGCACCTGCCTTCCTTCAGCTGAGGACCGAGCTCATGACCACGCTGTCGTTCGGACGCTGGTCTCTGCTACCTAGACTTCCTGCAACTAAAGCCCCAGGTCAGTGTGTCCAAACCTGCTGATGATTCTCTGAGCCATCCTGTATTCGTCTGGCAAACAATTTTCCCCTCCAGTTCTACGGAGCCCACTTCACGCAACCAAGCAACTGGGTTGACACTGTCACTTCACCCTCTGAGTCCCAGTTTGCACCTCAAGCAAGTTTTGTCATATGCTAACCCATGTCACAGGAAACCAAAAGAAGGAGAGCTTGTCTGCTTAAGCCAGGCTTTGCCCGCACCCTGGTTTCTAGACCCTTCTGAGACCCCACCTTCCTAGAGACATCCCCAACTCCTGCACCGGGACTGCAAGACACGCAGGTGCTGCTCACTCAGCAAAAGCAGCAGACTTGGAGCTATATTTGAGCTTTCCTGAAACACGTGCATTAGGCCGCTGTGCTCTGACTGAAGACAGTGGGAATGAACCTCACTTTATCTAGAGAACGGACAGGACAGGGGATAGCTCAGCAAGCTCACAATCATAGCCACAGCCATGCCTCTTCCTCCGAGGTCTATTTTCAGGTCAGCACACGTGCTTATTAATGCAGCACATCAGGGCTTGGGGCCAGAAATAGACCTTTCTTGGAGAACTTATCAGTCAGGATTACACTGAGTTGTATGAAACAGAAATCTGACTTAATAAAGCTTTCATTTTTATCTCCTCAGGAAGATGTCCAGAGGTAGGCAGTCCAGCTTAGTAAAGAGTCTCAAAGAAATCCTTAAGGACAGAAGCTCCTTCTGCCTTCCTCCTCGGCTATCTTTAGCAAGGGGTTCTTTCCTCATAGTCATAAGATGATTGCCCTACTTCCAGTAATCTCACCTACATTCCAGGCAGGAATAATGGCAAAGGCAAAGAGAAAAAGGCATGCACCTGTTGAGTTCCTCAGCCTTTTTGTATGAGGAAGACAAGAAATTCCCAGAGAGCCCCATCCAAATTTCTATTTATATCTCATTGATCAAAACTGGACCAGAGGGCTGGGGTTGTGGCTCAGGGGTAGAGCGCTCGCCTAGCACATGCAAGGCCCTGGGTTCGATCCTCAGCACCACATAAAAATAAATAAAATGAAGGTATCGGGTCCAACTAAAAATAAATAAAAAACTGAGTCTGAGGATTGATCACATTAGCTCCAGGGGAGGGAATGCAAGGAGGTATTTTTAACTGGGCCCATTGTCATTCAAAGAAAACGGGGACTCTGTTACTAAATCAGAAGGGGGAGAATATACACTGGTTTTGCAACTGTGGTGTCTGTCACAACAGGTGAGGTGGGGATGGGTCTTCCTGAGGAAAGCCTCTGAGGAGCTGGGTCAGAGGCTCTGAGGGAGCGACCACTTCCAGGATGCGCGTGTGTAAGTTAGAAGGTGACCCACTGTGGGACTGCTCATAGCTCCTCCCTGTCCTCTCGGTGACTCCCAGAGACACCAGATGGGTTCGCCAGCTTTTCATCTGTGACCAAAATACATGGTGGGAACAATTTAGAGGAGGAAAATTTATTTTGGCTCACAGTTTAAGAGATTAGACCCTGTGGGCCGACTCCGTAGCTCTGGGCCCAGGAGAGGCAGAACATCATGGCGGAGGGGCCTGGAGGAGGAGAGCTGTTCTGTTTATGGTTGCCAGGAAGCAGAGAGAAGGAGGAGAAAGGCAGGGCCGCAGGGAGCTGAACCCTCCCAGGGCACCTCCCAGTGACCCACCTCCCCAGCCACACCCCCCAGCCTACAGGTAGTTACACCAGTTAGTGAGTCCCTTCAAAATAGGACGGACTGACGGGCTCACATAATCTGAGGATTTTACCTCTGAATATTTCTGAATTAACACAGGAACTTTTGGGCATGGGGGGAGACCTCATGTCCAAACAATAACACCAGAGCAGATATGTAAATATGTCCTTTAAACATGTCATTGTCCTCAGAGAGGGCAATGACATGTTAAAGGTGGAGGGGCACGTCATAAAGGAGTCAAGTGGTCCTGGCTTAAATCCCAGCTCTGCCAACTCTGTGACTTGAGTAAGTCACTTAACCTCTGTGGGCCTCTCAGTGTTCTGGGTTATAAAATGGAAATGATTCCTTGCATTGGCTTCACAGGGCTCAAATAAGAGTATACACACACCTTGGACATTGTGTCAGCTTTCCATTACTGTGACAAAATGCCTGAGGAAAACAAAAGATGAAAGATTGGTCTTGGTTCACAGTTTAGAGGGTTCAATCCATTGCTAGGCCCCGTCCCCTTGGGCCTGAGGCGAGGCTGAACATCCTGGTGGGGAGCACATGGTGGAACAAAGCCAACTTCCTTAAAGGTGGAGCAGAAAGAGAAGAAGCGGCCAAGGCCAAGACACACCCTTCTGAGGCACACACCCCCCCCACCTACTTCTTCCAACTAGGCCCCACCTTCTGCAGTTCCCACCCCGTCCCCAAAGCCCATTCTATCATGAGCCAATGGAAGGATTAATCCACTGATGAGACCAGAGTTCTCATGATCCAGTCACTTCCCAAAGCCCCACTCTGAACACTGCTGCATTGGGGACCCCATTTTTAACACTTGAACCTTCAGGGGACATTTCAGATCCAAACTGTGACATACATCAAAGGTGCCTAACCAATGGGAATTGTCGACGCTTTAATCCCTTTGTTTTCTAATGGGTGAAAATGAAGCTCAGAGAAGAGAAGCAAGATGACCCAAGTCACCGGCCAAGCAGTGCCAGGACCGAGGCTGGGCACCCTTTTCTACCCTGGGTGTATTGCCTATCCCCACTGCCTCTTCTAAGACAAAGCTATTAGCTTTCGCTAGCACATGGCAGAGACCTGCCTGGTGGGAGGAAGTTCCTGGTTTTGAATTTAATTTTTAAAAACAAACAAAAAATTGTGAGCAAAATGCTTTTAGATGCTTTGGAGGCCAAAAATTAAGCAGAAAAAACTGGAGGCGGCATCTTGGTGTGCCCCTGGTGGATTCCAGGCACCATCGCTGCTATTGTGATTAGTACTTCTGAGCACCCTGTACCTGACCTAAGGCTGGAGGTCCACCTAATGGCAATACTCAGCGTTTATTGAGCACTGTGTTGTTTCCCGTGGCGGCTGGAACTGATTGCCTCCTCCCTGAGACTGCACAAATGTGTTCTTTTACGGTGCTGGAAGCCAGGAGTCCCAGAACTAGGTGTCAGCAGGTCCGCGATCCTCTACGATCTTCTACAAAGGTGTTTCTTACTTTTCCAGCTTCCAGAGATCTTGCACATTCCTTGGATCCCGATCCCTTTCTCTATCTTCAAAACCCACAGCATGGCATCTTCAAATCTCTCCCTGTGTGTCCAGCTGGGAGTGCAGATCGGTGGAAGAGCATTGGTCCAGCATGTGCAAGGCCCTAGGTTCTATCCCCAGCACTGGAAAAGAAAAAGAAAAAAAAAATCATTAGCACTCTCTCTCCCCGACTCCGGGCCTCCCTCCCCTCTCTCTCCCTTCCCTTATTCTCCCCACCCTCATCTGGCTTCTGTCCTCATGTCTCCTTCCAGGATTCTGGCCTTCCTGCCTCCCTCCCTTTGCTTGTAAGGATCTCTGACCACATTGAGCCCACCGGGATAATCTGACTCAAAATCTTTAATCACATCTGGGAAGTCCCTTTTGGCAAGTAGGGTAACACTCCCAGGTCCTGGAGACTACGGTATGGACATCTTTGTTTTATCTGCCAGAGCACTTACTGGGGACCTAGCACTGAGGGGGGCTCAGAGAACCCTCCAGAACAGCCAGTGAGGCGGATACTATGATGTTGTCCATTTTCAAATGATAGATTTTATTCGTTTCTTATTGCTGCTAATTGCCACTAGCATGGTGGGTGGCTTCAGCAATACAAACTCACCATCTCCAGTTCTGTAGGTTGCAAGTCCTACACAGGCCTCTGTTGGCCAAAGTTCAGTACCAGCAGAGTAGCCTGAATTTTTCCCCAGGGACCACTGGCATTCCTTGACTAGAGTCTCCTTCGTGTACAAACCAGCAACCCTGGGCCCCATCCTGACATCACGTCACTGTGACCATTCTTCTGCCCCCTGCTCCACGGGTAAGGACCCCAGCTGGATAGCACAGGATGATCTCCTGGTCTTAAAGTCAGCTGACGAGGGGCTGGAGTTGTAGCTCAGTGGTACAGTGCTTGGCTAGCAAGTGTGAGGCACTGGGTTGGATCCTTAGCACTATATAAAAATAAATAAAATAAAATAAAATAAAAAAGGCATTGTGTTGGGCTGGGGCTGGGGCTCAGTGGTAGAGCACTTGCCTGGCATGTATAAGGCCCTGGGCTCGATTCTCAGCACCACACATAAATAAATGAATAAAATAAAGGTCCATCAACATCTAAAAATTCTTTTAAAAGGCATTGTGTCTGTCTACGACTAAAAAAGAAGAAGTCAGCTGACTAGCAGTCTTAATCTCATCTGCAACCTTGATTCCCTCTGATCAAGTAACCTAACATGGTCCCAGGATCAGAAGTAGGACATGACATTTTTGTTTCTAGCACGTAAGCCAAAGACTCAGAAAGGCGAAATGATTTGCTTGGAGTTTTATGGTAAGAAAATGGCAGAGCCAGGCTCTGGATGGAAGCCATTGGCTGCAGCACTCATGACTTAACCCTTGCACTCTACCTCCCTATGCCAGGTACCCGTGATGGCAATCCTACCGTCAGAGAGGAATCGTGGTGACTATTAAGGCATTTTACAGTTGAAGACATTGTGACTCTTTGGGATGGTGTGGCCAGCTCAAAATTCACACCCATACTGGTCGAAGGCCCCAGAGCGAGGCCATTTGGCCCCAGATGAGAGATGATCCAAAACAAAAGGGAGACACTGGAAGGTGCAAGTTGTCTTCCTTTTAAGCCGAGATTTCAGGTGTTTTTATTCAATCAGCAGGCTCTCTTCCTAGATGTCCCTCAACAGTAGGCTCCCCCTTCACTGTCCCTTCTTCAATGTCAGCTGCCGGTGACACCCTGCCCACTCCCCTCCCTCTCTAACCCCTTGTCTCACTTTAATTTCCTCGTCAACAGTCATAATCATGTGATCTATTTGGCTCCTGTGCTGGAAGGAATGCTTCATGAGGGCAGGGATACGTCTCCTCATTGCACTGCTGCATTCCCAGGGCCCTCAAGACACGAGGTTAGTCTGAAATGAGTCAGTGAATCATTCAGCGAACTCAGCCTCATCAAGGGACTATTAACAAATGCTATTAACACATGTGCACTAGATAGTGGGGCTCTTGGTATCCTGATGAAGAAAAGTCTTTCCGATATGGAAGATGGAATTCACGGAATTCTGTGGTCATCAGAATTATTAAGGAAATGTGTTCAAAAGGCCAATTCCCAGTGTTTACCCCCAAAGCTTCCTTTTCAAATGATTTGGGGAGGAATCCAGAAGTCAGTATTTCTAGAGTTCTTCACGTGATGATAATGTGCCTCTTCTGTAGACTCACAGCTTCTGGAGGCTAAATCAGAACTTCTGGGACAGAGGTTCTCCATGTTCACAGAGTTTTGAGAAACTAATGCTGGAGCCCCCACTCCAGACATTTTAGTGTGATTAGACTAGGACAAGGCTGGACGTTAGATTTTCATTTCAGTTATTATACCTCTCAGCTTCAGAAACACACTTTTCTTTTTTTGGTACTAGGGATTGATCCCAGGGGTGCTTAACCACTGAGCCACATCCCCAGCCCATTTTATTTTTTATTTTGAGAAAGGGTCTCGCTAAGGTGCTGAGGCTAGCTTTGAACTCTCGATCCTCTTGCCTCGGCCTCCCAAGCCGCTGGTGTTAGACCAGGACACAAGAAAAGACCACTGACTCCAATTAAAGTCAAATTAAAGCAAGCTTATTATTTCAACCGGCCGGGCTGCCTCTCCCTCCCAAAACGGCGGGAACAAGACAGCACCCCAGCTTTCCTGAAGCCCAGCTTTATAGCCCAGACAGTTACACAAAGGGGGGTTACAGATAACAGAACTCTGACAAGCATCATACTAATGGTAGTTTACATTTTTTGCTGGCCCCAACATCAGAATTTATGAGGACCATTAGAGCCTCAGAAAGGGTCGTTGTCTGGCCAGGGAAGGCCAATATTTATGAGGTGTCACTAAGTTTCAGAGAGGGCTGCTACCTGGTCAGAGAGCCAGGCATGGGTGAATTCAAGGCACGGGCAGGCATTCCAAGCAGGTTCAGAATTTGCAGTAATTTATAGTAAAGCCGAAATTATCTTTTCATGGTTTTGTGGGGAGATGCCCAATTTTAAGAAAAGATCAGGTTGGGTCTATCACTGGGATTACAGGCATGCATGGAACACACTTTTCTCTTTGTGTGTGTGTGTGTGTGTGTGTGTGGTTGGTTGGTTGGTTTGTTTGTTTGTATAGTTGGTAATCTTATACTCCCAGACCTGAAAATTGAACATTTGTATATTATAATGTGATAATTTTGAAGATCAGAGTCTCTCCCTTCTCCAGGGTTTGTTGAATTTGATTATTGAAGGTTGTAATGATCTGTTTTAGTTTTAGTTTTTGGTACCAGGGATTGACCCAAGAGCACTTAACCACTAAGCTATATCCCCAGCCCTTTTTAAATTTTGTATTTTGAGGCAGGATCTCACTACATTGCTTATAGCTTCACTAAGTTGCTGAGACTGTCTTCAAACCTGTGATCCACCGCCTCGGTCTTCCAAGCCACTGGGATTACAGGTATGCACCACCATGCCCAGCGAGTCCTCTGTTTCTTAATGACTCTTATAAACTATTTTAGGAAAAGACTGTATTCCTTGTCAAATGTGGTCACTGAATCTCTGTTCCTTTAGTTTATGTTTGATTAGTATTTTGATAGGGATTTCCTTGAAAACAAATGAAAGATGACAAAATCAAACACACCTCCCTCAGTCTTTGCAGACTGGCTCTGTGCTGAGGTCCTCTTTCAACACGAGGCCGGGCTGATTTACAGCTCTACCTTAGCCTTCATTTCCCACAGAGCTGCTTTTAAGTTGCTTTTTTATTTTATTTTATTTTTTTGGTGCTGGGGATTGAACCCAGGGCCTCTTGTGCATGCTAGGAAGGCACTCTACCAACTGGATATAACCCCAGCCCTGCTTTTTCTTGATTCAGAATCCACTTGGTTGCTATAAACCTTTGATGGTTTTCCAGAGTTCTGACACAGTTGGTTCTGACAGTTTCTAATGTTTCTTGTGGAGGAACCTGAAAAGCCTACTTGTCATTTTGTTCCTGGAGTCATTGAACTTTAAAAAAAAAAAAATAGTTCTTAGTTGTAGATGAACATAATACCTTTATTTTATTTATTTACTTATTTGTATGTGGTTCTGAGGATCCAACCTAGTGCCTCACATATGCTAGGCCAGCGCTCTGCTGCTCAGCTACACCCCCAGCCCCGCGCCGTTGAACTTTTAAGAGTTTCCCTGGACTCTCACATGAAGCAAAGGTTGACGCCTGCTGCTCTGGAGTGAAACCTTGGCATCACTCCTTTCAACAAGAGCCTCAAGTGATTCTGCTGTAGCCAATCTGATTTTGAGAAACTGCAGATTGACCAAACCCGGGGTCTGACCACACTGAGTCCACCTTCCCTGGACTTGCGTTTGAATTCTCTCTCTCAACTTCCTCCAGCTCCTGGGAGCTGAGCTGGATGAGGAAGGTCAACCTCGTGTGAATGGCTCTGCATCTCTGTGATGGGTTCCATGGAGACACCTAGTGGTGTTTTTGTTTTAAGTACCAAAGATTAAACCCAGGGGTGCTTAACCACTGAGCCATTTCCCCAGCCCGCCCCCCACCACCACCACTTTTAAAATTAGTTTTTTATTTTTTATTTTAAGACAGGGTCTCACTAAGTAGCTTAGGGACTCACTAAATTGCTGAGGCTGGCTTTGAACTTGTGATCCTCCTGCCTCAGCCTCCCAAGTGGCTGAGATTACAGGTGTGGAGTTGTTTTATTTGAGGTTAACCAGAGGAATGAGTTTATGGCTCCCCTTTGCTTTACAAAGGAATCAAAACAGAAATAAAGCAAGGAATCCAGGAGGCACCAGATTCCTGCCCCTGAGTTTAACAGTTCAGTGGAAGATTTTTAGCTGTAAATCTCTGTTGGCACCTGGCATAGAGTCTTCCCCCCACTTGAGCTAAAATCCCCTGAAGTCTTCAACCCTTCAAGGCTACAAGCTTGCAGGTAAATATCTGGTACAACTAAACTCCCGGGTTTGCCCCTCACAGAGACCATGAACTGGAAGAGTAAGTAGCTCTGGGATGACCAAGAGGTTTATTCTCCTCTCACCATGTATGATCATAAACAGGTTTTAATTATTTGATTCTCGGTTTCCTCACTTGTACGTGAGAATGATAACTGCCCTTGATTCCCATTTTTGATATGGAAGATAAACACAATGAATTGTTTAATGACAAAGTCTTAAAAATCTTAACAAATGTGTGATTTGATCCTGTTTTGTTTAAAATTATCTACATATCTTTATACATCGATTTATCTATGTCTGAGTTTATGTGTGTCGATTTCTGGAGGTGTGCGTAGAGAGCGGCCAGAATGATGTTGACCAGAGAGGTAACAAGTTTGAGGGCCATTTTTATTGTCCCTTTTGCATCTTTCTAACTGGTTTCTAATGTCCATGTACCATTTCTGCAAAAGAAAGCTGGACTTTGGGGTCAAGAGGGCTTATCAAGTGCATCTATTCATCTTTTCCCTTTCCAAATATCCTACTGACAGGACAAAACAAGCATTTCAAAAATCTAATTAAAGCTATCAAAATAATAGCTACCTCTTAGAATCATGAGGTTTGAAATCTGGCACATAGTGCTTATTATTGTCTGCATTCCCTACCCACTTCTAACTCCAAAAAAGAGTATTATTACAGATGTTTTTAACCTGTCTTGAGCCATGGACTCCTTTGCAATCTTGTAGAGCCTAAGAACTCCTTTTTCAGCACTTCTTTTGTGTGTGGTGCTGGGGATTGAACCCAGGGCCTTGCACATACTAAGCAAGCCCTCTACCATTGAGCCACACCGTCAGCTCTCAGAATATTGTTTATTGATGATTGATTGAATGATTCTTGGGATTGAACCCAAAAGTACTTTACCACTGAGCTAAGTCCCCAGCCCTTTTGATTTTTTATTTTGAGACAGGATCTCACTGTGTTACTTAGGGCCTTGCTAAATTGCTGAGGCTGGCCTTGAACTTGTGATCTCTCCTGCCTCAGCCTCCCAAGTCACTGGTATCATAGGTATGCACCACCATGATATTTTTAAATGAATAAAGCTCCATATATAGGGTTATAAAAATTTATAGATATTCCCCAAATTATGTAAATTTTTTAACTTTATGATGGTATGAAAACAATAAGCATTCAATAAAAGCCATAATTGGAATTATAATCTTTTCCCAGGTTAGTGTTATGTGGCATGATATTCTCGCTCTATGCTAGGCAAGAGCAACAAACTGCAGCTCTTAGGCAGCCAGCCGATCAGAAAGGAAAGCATCTGTCCTTCTGCAGTGTACTGCGTCGCTAAGCTATGATGTTCAATAGGTTAGGTGCATTAAATGCATTTTTTTTTTAAATTTAGTTGTAGATGGACACAATACCTTTTATTTTATTTATTCATTTTTATGTGGTGCTGAGAGTTGAACCCAGTACCTCACATATGCTAGGTAAGCACTCTACTATGAATTTTTGACTTACGATAATTTCAACTTACAATTGGTCTACTTTGATAGAACCCCATTGTAAGTTGAGGAATCTGTGTATACTGAAATGCAGTTATCAAAATATTTAAGAAATCTGTCATAGAGTAACATATTCCAGCCCCAATGCTTCTATATTATAAGATTTAGCAGCATGTTTGTTAAGAATCATAATTTCAGAGTCATAAAGAGCATAAATGTCATATCTTGAAATAAATTCCACAAAAGCAATGTGATAGAAAAACACGTGATTTCTATTGGTGATGAAGTTGCAGGTACTTAATTACTTCTATTACTCATGATCAAAGGAAATGCTACATTTCAGATGAACTTTCTGAAAATAAAGACTGTATTTCCCACCCAGCTTCATGAACCTCTTAATTTAATATGTGTTTCCGTGGATCTTTGCCTAAGTCTATTTATCTGTTTGGTTTTTTTCCTCACTTATTCCAGGATTTCCCCAGGTGTATGATGAATCTTGTTTACCTGTTCATACTGAAGGACGGCATGTAGACCAATGCTCTTGGAGCATATGAGGAGGGCTTATTGATCATGAACTTTGGGTGCCTATGCATTAGGAACTCCCAGTACCAGGATCTTTAAGTCTTCCTTCTGATCTGGTTAAATTCTCCAGAAGACTCTCTGGACATTTTTTTTTTTAGTTGAAGATGGACACAATTCCTTTATTATTTTATTATTTTTATGTGGTGCTGAGGATCAAATCCAGGGCCTCACATGGCAAATGTTCTATCACTGAGCCACAAGCCCAGCTCTCTCTGTACCCTTTTTAGGAGAGCATAATCCTCCCTGGGAAAGTATAACCCTATGCAGTCGCTCTCTCCCTCCCCAGAAGTCTCAGTATCTGTTCAGGGACCTTCCAGGGCCAGCGTTTGGAATGTAGGCTGGAAAAGAGCCTGAGAGGATGAGGCTGCGGGGACCTCTCAGCCTCCACCTGTGAGCCTTCCCCCCTCCTTTTGCAGCATGTGCTGCCTTTACACCCCTTCTGTCACTTGCTCTGTAGGCTATCAATATGGCAGCCTCCACCTACATGTAGCTGCTGAAATTTAAATAGAATAAGCTTTGGGCTCCTCAGTTGCACTAGTCACATTTCCAGTGCTCAATGGCCACCCGTCAGCTGAGGCTGGCTGCTGTATTTTCATCATTGCAGAAAGTCCTATTGGACTTTCTAGAGCAGGGATTGGCAAATTATTTTCCGTGAAGGGACAGAGTCAATTTTGGGGGGCTTTTCATGCTAGATGGTCTGCACCACATCTACTCAACTCTGTCACTGTAGCATGGAATTCAGGAACACAAGTTGGAATATGTGGCCATGTTCCAATAAAAGTTTATTTATGTACATAGAAATTTTCACATCATAAAATATTCTCCTTTTGAATTTTTTTACAACCATTTAAGAGTATAAGACCGTCCTTAGCTTATAGGCTGCATGTAAATAGGCAATGGACTTAATCGAGTCTATGGACCGTAGTTTGCTGACCCCTGTCTTGGTGAATTGCCATTTTAAGGAATCCCTGAGCCAGGCGCCGTGTTACCTACCTGTAATCCCAGCGGCTCAGGAGGCTGAAACAGGAGGACTGCAATTTCAAAGCCAGCTTCAGCAATGGCGAGGTGGTAAGCAACTCAGTGAGACCCTGTCTCTAATAAAATACAAAAATAGGTCTGGGGTGTGGCTCAGTGGTAGAGTGCCCCTGGGTTCAGTCCCCAGTACTCCCCCCAAAAAAGAGTAGCTGTATGTTCTGTATGTTATTTTAGTAAGTGCAGAAAGAAAACAGAGGCTAAAATGTGCATTTTAGATGTTTTTTTGTGCATTTTAGATGTTTTTTTCTAAGCTGGAAGTCTGATCATCTGTTCAGGGCCTGGCTTCCCCTCTGCACTTTAGAATCTATGGGCATAGAGTCCCATCTTTCCTCTTCACCCTTCTCCACCAAGCGCCCAGCACAATCCTTGACAACTACTAGACTTAGCGGACAGCGCTGGGAGAGCAAGTGCTCACCAAGCCACCTTCAAAGTAAAATTGACTTTTCATTTAGATCTGCTTTCAGGGAAGAATGTGCAGCTCATGCTGATGAGGCTATTCCAGTCTACTTAACAATTATATTTTCTTTTTATTATCGTCAAACACATTGACATGCTGACTTTCCATTTTTGTCCCAGGAGCTTGATAAATGTAATCCCACCTCTGAGAGAAGACATCAGCTTCTAAGTCTGTGTAGAATCAAACAAATCTTGGTGACAGAAGTGTAAGTCACAACTGAATTTTGATAAGAATTCTCGTGAAGAGAGGGGAAGCGATGCAAAAGATATCAATACTTGGAGAATTTTGAATGCTGTGTTGAAATCACCCTCAGAAAGATAAGGAGGAGAAGGTTATGCAGAATGTCAACATTGCCATGACCGTCAAAGACAATACGACAAGAACATTGTTGAGGACTGGTCTGATGGAGCAAAAGCCAGAGAGGAGATTAAAACTATCCATGTGGGCTGGGGATGTGGCTCAAGCGGTAGCGCGCTCGCCTGGCATGCGTGCGGCCCGGGTTCGATCCTCAGCACCACATACAAACAAAGATGTTGTGTCCACCGAGAACTAAAAAAATAAATAAATATTTAAAAAAAAAAAAGTATTAAAAAAAAAAAAAAACTATCCATGTCCTGAGGAGTGGTTACCTGGGGGGTCACTAACTTGGAAGGGGCGTGAGAAAGCCTCTTGGGGTACTGGGAATACTTCTTAGCTTGATCTGGCCATAGTTTCACAGGTACACACATGTGAACAGTTTCATTTAGCTGTAGTTACAAGACATGGCACTTTGCCATGTATAATTTATTTCTTAATTCAGAAAAAGAGGAAAATTTATTAAAGAAATGCAAATCAAAAGCACAATGAGCTCTCAACTCACACTTATTAGGAATAACCACCACAAAAACCTAAATAAATAAATAACGTGTGGCCGAGAATATAGAAAAGTTGGAGCCCTGGGGCACTTTGTTGGAAATGTAAAATGATGCAGCCCCTGTGGAAAACAGAGTGGCAGCTCCTCGAAAAATTAAAGGTAGAATTACCATGTAATCCAGCCATTCCACTTCTGGGTCTGTTTCTCAAAAGAATTACAAACAGAGTTTTGAAGAGAGATGTGTGTATCTGAGTTCCCAGCAGCATTAGTCACAATAGCCCAAAGTGGAAGCAGCCCAAGTGTCCGTGGAGGGGTGAATGAATGAAGAGAGAGACCTGTACCCACTGTGGAACCCCATTCAGCCTTTAGAAGGGCGGAAACTCTACAGTGGCACAGCAGGAGTGACCCCGAGGACACCACGCTGAGTGAGATAAGCTGGTCCCAAGCAGACCAAGGCCTCATGACTCCGTGTATATGGGGTACACAGAAGAATCACATGGGAAGAGGGGTGACAGGCAGGGATTATCTAATAGGAAGAGGATTTCAGTTTCACAAGAAAAAAAGTTCTTTGAGTGCATGATGATGATGATAGGCCAACAGTTTGAAAGTACTCAACACCACTGAACTTTGCATTTAAGAACAAAGATGGCCAGGCGCTGTGGCGCAGGCCTGTAATCCCAGCAGCTCAGGAGGCTGAGGAGGAGGATAGTGAGGAGGAGGATAGTGAGTTCAAAGCCAGCCTCAGCAACGGTGTGGAGCTAAGCAAGTTAGTGAGACCCTGTCTCTAAATAAAATATTTAAAAGGGCTGGGGATGTGGCTCAGTGGTCAAGTGCTCCTGGGTTTAATCCCCAATACCAAAATAAATAAATGAATCTAAGAAATAAAAAAATAAGATCAGCGAAGACAATAAAAATCTATGTGTATTTGATGATAGCTTTTCAAAAATAAGAATTTTTTATTATTAAAATTTTATTATTATGTATTATTTTATATTTATTTATTATTAAATTTTTTATTATTAAAAAAATGCACATTTTTCCTGATTATTATAGCTAGTGATGACTTCCCCATGTTTAATAACATGTAATCAGAAGACATTTGGCTTTCTAAGAGATATAACTATGAGACTACATAGTATATGTCATCTTTAAAGCATAAGACTTGTAACAGTTTAAATTATAAAATATGTTTGTTAAAGAAAAATTTTCTCCACCATTTAAGTTGTAAAATAGCAGAGACTAACCAGTTTTGTGTTGTTATTTTTGTCCAATAATGTGCAAATTTTCCTCTGGGCTGAGAGCATTTCTGAATACACAGTCATGCTGGGACCTCACAGGGGTTGGTACTTCAAGGTGTAAGCTGTCTTTGGTAGATCTGACCCAATCAGATCTGCAAGCTTTGTTTCTCCCATGCCTGCAGGACTAGAGCTGGGCTTGAGGAAGTACACTGTAGTAAGGAAGTCCAACCTGAAAGGTGTCGTGGGAAACAATCAGGCGGCCCTAGCAGGCCTCACCCCTCTACCCTGGTGAACGTCTCTATCTACAGCAAATGTGCATTACTTCTTAAAAAAAAATTATATATATCTTTTAGTTGTATTTGGACACATTACCTTTATTTTATTTATTTATTTCATGTGGTGCTGAGGATCGAACCCAGGGCCTCGCACATGCTAAGTGAGTGCTCTGCTGCTGAGCCCACAACCCCAGCCCTGTGCATTACTTCTTTAATAAGAAAAACGAGTTCAGACACTTACAAAATACAATGTATCATTGACCATCCTTAGTATTTTACGAACATTAATTTATTTCACCTTCATTAACAACCAACTCTATAAGGTAGATGAGAATATTGTCACTAACTCAGCCTACAGATGAGGAAACTGAGGCACAGAGCAATTAAGCAGCCAGCTCAAGGTGAGCTTGTAAGTGGCAGGACTGGGACTCAAACCCAGGCAGTCAGCTCCTGAACCTGTGCCCTCAACAGTGTGCTGCCTCCAAGTCAGGGTGGATGCATTTCTTGTTGGGGAATGTCTTAGTTCCTTTGCACTGCTATAACAAAATGCCCAAGACAAGGCAATTTTTAAAGAACAGAAATATTTATTTTCTCACAGTTCTGGAGATGAGGAGTTCAAGATCAAGGTGCTAACAGATTTGGTGTCTGGTGAAGGCTGCTCTGTTTCCAGATGGCACCTTCTTGCTGAGGCTCCTGGTGAGGTGACCGAAAGGATAAACACTGTGTCCCCATTTAGCATAAGAAATGGAAGTTTCCTCAGGCCCTTTTTTCAACGTACTAATCCCATTCCCAGGGGCTGTGCTTAACCCTCCTAAAAGGGCCAGCCTCTTAGTTCTGCCATGTTGGGTCCTAGGTCCCAACATGGACTTTGAGGGGACACATCCACTCTAACCACAGCAAGAACAAAGTCTCTTGTATCTCATTTCTCCGCTTTCTCCTCCCGGCCCCGGCCCCATCTTTACTCCAGTTTTGAGGATAAATTCGACAGTTTTGATCTGGATTGGTCAGATCACCCATTATAAATTGGTCTTGGTGCCGTTTTAAAGAAAGTTACATCCAGAACGGTGGTTTCCAGGCTTTCAGATTTTCCATATGGGTAATTCTTTTTTCAAAGTGTTGGGCAAAGACTTTTTCTTCCACTCACGTCAGATTAATAGAGGCTGGATTTAATCTTTCTTAGACAATTAGGAAAATAGGCGAAATTATATAAAATAAGGATTTTCAAGTGCAATCATAGGCTGCAGAAGGTTTCAGCTAACAATGGGCCACATATACAACAGCGGTCCCATGAGATTATGTCACCTAGTGACGTTGTAGCCATCTTAGTTGTGCTTAAGTGTATTCTATGATGTTGTCACAACAAAATTGCCAAATGATACATCCTTAGAACCTGTTCCTGTCATTAAGCCTCACGGGACTGTATTGGACAATAGGCAATGCAGAATTATGGTCCTTGAGAGAAAGGAAACAGCAATATAAGCCTTATGATGACCCCTTAGTGCATGGAGACGATTTTCAGGATGTAGCTCAGGAAAGGGAAACCCAAACAGAGCCCAGGGAAGCCAGGGTGGCTGAAATTTACCAAAGGAGTACTGGAGGGGAGGGTTGGGAGTTCTCAACTTCAAAGACCTCCTAGGGGTCCTGGGGAGTCTGTGGCTGAGTCATGATCTGCACAACCTGAGAAAAACAAACAAACAAACCACTCAAGGCCAAGGGGGAGACTTCTGGGAAGGAATAGGCTAGAAAATTCTAGAGCTCATTCAGGATCAAGGAAAGTCTACGATTCCATCAGGGCAAAATGGAAACCCTTCTTAGTACAGTAGGCATCAAGGAAAGTCCCCGTAAGGGGTCTTGCCTTAGTAATGAAGCTAAATTAGGCTTAGATTAAAGACTATTCTGAATCTGCCTTTAAAAAACTTAAAAGGAATCCTGAAGCAGGCCCAGATGATCCCAAGTAATTTAACTATGTACCCAACCAAGCCAATGCTGTGTAAAAGAACACAACAGAATCCAGCACCCCACAGCACAAAACTTACACAGTGTCTGGTGCTACGGGTTGAATTCTGCCCCCCTCCAAATTCATCTCTGGAAGCCCCAAGTCCCAGTGTGATGGAGACGGGACCTCTAGAGGTAATTAAATTACAAGAATGGAGCCCTCGTGATGGGATTGATGCCCTTGTAGGAAGAGGCAGACGACAGATTCTTTTTCTCTCCTTGCTCTGTGAGGAAGCAGACAAAAGATGGCAAGAAGCAACCATCCTGGCCCCTAATCTTAGACTTCAGCCTTCAGAACTGTGAAAAGCTGTTAAGCCACAAAAAAACACAGAATTTTGTCACTGCCACTTGAACTAAGACAATGAATGTGTCCCCTCCTACTTCACGACTTTCCACCTTCCAGTCTGCCCCACATCAGTTCCTACAATTATAGGTTCTCTGGTTAAGTACTCTAGTGCCTGTTTTTATGCCATCAATCCACCAAAGGTTAAGAAAAATGATGAAAGCTATTTGAAGGTACTATGAGCTGAACAGATTTAACAAACATGCACTGAGCACCTACAATCTGCCATGAACTCTGTTATATTTTTACTGCCAATTGTCAGCTGAAGAAACTGGGCCCTCAAGAGCATACATGACTTGCTCTAGGATTCCATTTATGCCAAGTTTTAAAGAAACGTGGAGCTAATTGGCAGTGTTCGAACAGAATAATGAGTAACCTTTGGGAGAAAGGATGGGAAGTGAACGGAAGGGAGCCCAGGGCGACTGGATCCTGATAATAAAGGACTTCTTCACTTGGCGGGAGGTGATCTGTGTGTGTTCACTTTGCGATAATTCACCCCTTTGTGTGCTTGTGACTCATGCATTTCTCTCTACTATACTTTACATAGAATATGCATTAAAATTCTCCAAATACGAGATACTGCTAAAATGCAAACTTTAAGAAATGGCTGAAAAGTTGAAAAAAGTCCTCCCAATACAGAACAAAAAGAAAGTGGAAAAAAACAAAGAGATAAAACAAAAGAAAACGAGTTAGGAGACTTTGATGTCATTTTCCATAGATTTAAAAAAGATTCATTTATAAAGGAAAAAGAATCAGATCAGCATCAGGTTTCTCATCAGAAGTCAAAAGTCAGACACCATTAGTGCACTATTTTGAAAGCTCTGAAAGAGATTTTTATCCTACAATTCTATTCCCAGACAAATATAAGGGTGAAGGTAAAATAAAGACATTTGCAGAGTTCCCAGGACAGAGGAAGGATGTCTTTTAAAATAATCTGTTGATTTTATTTTAAAGTAAGGACAACACATGAAAGTATTAGTTGTAGTTGCAGGACAGCGTATAATGGGAAATGCATCCATCAGAATATAATTGGCTGCCATGATAAGTAACTCAAACTCTCAGAGTCTTCAGACCACAAAGATGTACGTCTCCCACTTACTACATGTTGAGGAACATTGGTGGGGGCTCTGCTGTTCTGGGACCCAGGCTGACAGAGGTGCCACCATATGCGATGCTTGCAGGTACTGTATGAGTGTATGGGGCTCACACCTGCCATTAAATGCTACAGCCCAGAAGTCACACAGATCCCTTCCTCCATGTCCATTGGCCAGAATTAGACACATGGCTATCCTCAGTTTAAAAAGGTAGGGAAATGCAATCCTCCATTCATCCAAAAGGAGAGGAAAACTAAACAGGAGGGAAGCTTTGAAATATTTACCACATTCTTAAAAAAAATGACAATTAAAAAATATATAAGTGAGGCTGTTGAAAGGTAGAGAATAGAAGAGGGTAGAAAAGATGGAGAGAAAAGTAACATTATGCATACCCACATCTTAGAAAATGAGATGTCCGCAGACATTGCCCATGCAGCAGCATAAGAAATTAGAGTTTATGTTTACTGAATTTATGAGATCAAGGGAACAACAAATAAGTATGTAAATACTAAACAGTTGGAGATGGAGGAAGCAAAGAGTGTAAGTAAATGTCACAGCAGGTAGTCAGAGTGCCCAGCTGTTTGTCTTAGTCTGTTCAGGCTGCTGTAACAAAATACCACAAGCTGGGTATAAACAACAGAAATGTGTTTCTTACAGTTCTAGAGACGGAAAGTCCCAGATCAGGGTGCCAGCAGAGCTGGTGTCTGGTGAAGGCCCACTTTCTAGTACATAGATGCCACCTTTGCCTGTGTCCTCACGTGGTAGAAGGGCAAGGCGATCAAGGGCAAGGGCCCCTGATCTCTGAAGGCCCTGAAGGGCCTGATCCCACTCACAATGGGTTAGCGCAAAATGGGAACTTTAGCGGTTTAAGAGCTGACAGGCTGTGTTTTTGCATGCCGACACACAGCAGCTCTGCTGGTTGACATTTAACCCTAGAGGCTTACGGCGACTCACAGGTACCATAGGAGATGAGCACAGTAGCAGAAGAAGGAGACAAAGCCAGGGACAGAACAATCCCCTTTAGGCTTAGCCCCTAAGCTGTATGAGCTAAGAGTCCCTAGGCTCTTGACAAGCTTGCACCCACGTAAGGGATGTAGAATGCACCCCCTTAATAGAATTGCACCAACTCCCTTTGCCTCGATGTGCCCAAAACTCACTTATGTATAAAAGCAAAAGCTCTGCTGTGTTCGGGGCTCAGATTTGGGGAATTATCCCTCTGGGTTGTGGCACCTCCAATAAAGTGTTGCTTCCAGATCTGGGTGTCCTCACCCTCATTTCCTGCTACAACAAGGGCTCCACTTTCATGGCCCAATCACTTCCCAAAGGGCCCGTCCCCTAAACACCACGGCCTTGGGGGATTTCAACATATGAACGTGAGGGGCACAGACTTTCACACTATTGGCACTATTGTTCCTATCAAAGAAAAAAATAATCAAAATTATTAAGGGAGGTTACTTGAGGAATCCGGGGAGTTTGTTTTTCCTGGTAAACCCCTCTGTGCTGTTTTATATGTTATGATGTTTGTGTGCTACTTTAGTGAAACGTTTAACCATTGTTTCAACTAATGTATCCTTTGAGGTCCCACCTGCAAGCCTGGCCACTCTGGGCAAGTGGTCATCACTTCAATTACCTGAGCTTCAGTTTCCTCGTCCACCAAGTGGGTGAACTGTCCACCTCCCTCCCATATGGCGGGAGCCTGGCAGAGCGCCTGGCACAAGGCACACGCTGGCTAGATGGACAACACCCAAGCCGATGTCAGGTCCACTCTGTGTGCGACAGATCTGGGCCCTGAGAGTCCTGATGGAGAGGCAGCGACCTTAGATTCTCAGAGACCATCTGACCTAGTGCTTATGCCACAGCTGAGCCTGTGTGGCCCAGTCTGGTCCTGGGCTACAGGAGGAATCCATCTGCAAGACCAGGACTGGAACTGGCTCCTGGTTGCCGCCCAGGGCCCTGCTGGCCACCCCTGCGCTCTCTGAATCATCAACTGCTTTTGGCTCGGGACAGAGTGAAAAGAGAGTGGGCTGGGAAGAACTGAAACGTTCCCTCCTGTGCAAATGGTTTCTCTCTGTGCTGGCAAGTCCAGGGTGTTCAGACAGAGGTCAGGAGCATGTGCTTTCTGTGATATCCTGGGGGAGAGAATGTGACCCAGCTGAGGGTGCAGGTGAGGGAGAGGGAGCCGGAAGGAGCTTGGCCGACTTTGATATCTGAAAGGGCTCCTTTTTATTACAGGAAGTGGTTGTTGGGGGGGGGGGGCACAGAAACCAACTCTGTTTTTCTATCAAAACCAGCGGAAATTATAATCAGGAAAATTAAGAAGTCATTGAACAGACTGATAATGTGGCCCAGGCCACTGTCTATCCAGCCCTGTCCTCTCCCCAGCCTCAGCTCCTCCTTCCTCTCACCCACCTGAGCTTTGCCGGCTGGTCCCCCCACCCGCTGCTCCCTTGCTGACCTGCTTCAGTCCTCCCCTAGGACTCCTGCCCTGCAGCCACCACGTCTTTCCGTCTCTGCACTTATCAAGGTGTCAAAATCGCCCCTGCCTACCTGTCTCTCCTAGTGGACTGGAGGTCATGTCCTGGACCCTCAGCCTCAGGTCTGGAATTCGGACCAAATAGTGCTTTTCTTGTTCTGTACCATTTAGGCGCATGCGGTCTTTTGAAATATTTGCATTCATCACTGTCAACTAAAAAATCAAGAAATCATGATTTCTGGCTTCTCTTGACACACCGGAAACCAGGTAACCTGGATCCACTTCTCCTCCCTCAGAGCCGCAGTCCCCTTCCGATAGAGGATTCCGTCTCCATTTATCCATAGTCCTCCCGTGCTTTTTGAAGGCCAGAGGGAGCCATTTGCCAGCGCCCTTGCAGTATCATTTTTCTTCGAGTGGATCAAAGAAGAAGGTGAAATATTTCTTCTACCCATGCTCCTCCCTCACACCTGCGTATTTCCCTCCTTTACATTCCCAGACTCCACCTGAGCTTTCACCCTCCCCCAGGCCGGGAACACCTGAAGACAGGTATGGGGCACCTTGTTCACCTCTGTGGCTCCACAGCCAGCACCAGGCCTGTTGGGAGAATGAGCGCAACTCTTCTTACTGCAAAATGAGCTCTTTACAAATCTTTCACCTCCTTTCGATAAAGGAGAAGAAATGTCCACTCAACAAGAGCTACTGGGCTTAGCTCAGAGATATAGCACTTGCCCAGCCTATGTGAAGCCTGGGGTTTGATCTCCAGCAGCTCAAAACTTTTTTTTTTTAATTTTTTTTACCAACTTTGTACCCATTTTTCATCCTCAGTGTAGCCCTCCATCAAACCACTCCCTGGATGTGATTTCAAGTTCTGACCAAACCTTGCTCTTAGCGTTTGCAAAAGATAGTGAAGACCTGTTTATTGGTGGTATTGGTATTAATATTAGAAATAAGTAGTTATCATTGATCAAGGGTGTCCCCGTGCCAGGAACTTTATGTTATTTATGCGTTCAAGCTTTACAGCCACCCCATGGAGTATCGGCAGTCCTCACTGAAGGCAGGACTGTCCATCCGAAGGCATACAGGATAAACCAAAACGGCACAGCAGCTGATTTTTAAGTGACTCCAGGCAAAATTCGCTAACTGAAAAGTCAGATCTAGCATTCATTAAACCATTCGGTAGCCACGTAGTTCTAAGAATTTTACCTGTATGAACTCCTTCAGTCCTCTAGATGATATTTTGAGGAAAGAACTAATAATTTCCATTTTGCTGCTGGGGACATTCGAGTCCTGAGATTTCCACCATTTTACTGTGATCATCAGCTAAGCCATCTCTCTCTCTTACTTCCCAGCTTCTGCACCCACTCCCTGCGTTGAAGGGAATGATCTCCTTCCTGAGACTTCCTGGAGAGCCATGCCCACAGGGGAGGAGGACAATGCCCCCACAGGTTCACCCCCAGCCTCCCGCAGCCAGGACGTGAGCATGTGACTCAGCTCTGCCCACCGGGCGCATCTGCCTCGGGCTGGGATTGAAAACTAACCGGGGGAATGTTCTCTGGCAGGCTTGGTGGGCCAGCACAGCCAACTTCCCGTGACAACAGTGGCAGTGGGGTGACAGGCAGCACTGCGTATCTGGAATCGGGGTCAGCAATGTTCCCAAGCCGATTCAGCTGCGTTCATGGAAATGTGGACCGTTTCATTCTTTTTTTTCTAAGTTTTTTGGGGTTTTGTTTTGTTTTGTTTTTGTGTGTGTGTTTGTTTTGGTACCAGGGGTTGAATCCAGGGGCACCTAACCACTGAGACACATCCCCTTTTTATTTTTTTATTTTTGAGACAGAGTCTTGCTAAGTTGCTTAGGGCCTCACTAAGTTGCTGAAGACAGGTGTGCACCACCACGCCCAGCTCTGGACACCATTTCTGACTGCTCAGCCTGTCTATTCCACATCCTTTAAACAAATTCCTTTCTGCCCTACTCTTTCAGTTGTGTTTCTGTGTTTATTGATTGCTGTGGCAAACTTGGGATTTCAACCTGACCAGTCTGTCTCCTAGCATTTACATTTCAACCAGTATGCTATGTTCCCCCTGGAAGTGTTCTCCAGCTTCAGGCACAGTTGGATCTAGGTCCTTAAGTGACGTCAGTGGGCTGCTCCATTATTTCCTCATCTCTCCTCTCCTGTGTACTGACTCCACTTTTAGCCACACTCCTTGCTCATATAGGCAAGATGACCACCAGAAGCTCCAGGCTTATATATGCAGCAGCTCTGAACCCTCACAGAGAAAGACACTGCTCTTACCATATAGTTTCAGGAAAAGTCTTAGACTTAACTCCTGCTGACCCAGGTCAAATTATGGACATCTGTGCAGTGGACTCAATGAATTGGCTAGGCCTCAGTCACAGATCCACATGGTACTCAAGGTGGGGTCTCATGCTCAAGGGATGGAGCAGTTCTCCACAGGAAATCAGAAGGAAATGCTGGGCAGGCAAAAACAAAAGGTACCTCCTACATCCTACTTCTAAAGAGGAGGCAAATCAGGCTCAGAGAGGCTGGGTAATCTGCTCAGGGTCACACAGTTAGGGAATGAGAAGTTAGAATTTGAAGGCCCTCAGACGCGGATAGCTCAGCTTTCTTATTGCTTTTCCCATTTGGTTTGCAAAATTTTTCTAGATTTTATTTTCTTCCCCTACTTCCCTGATTTAAATGCTATGAAAAAATTTAAAATTTATAGAGTTATAAGGAAAAAGAAAAATCCTTTGAAATCTCATCACCATATGACGAGTGCTGTTGGTTAACATTTCGTGGGCATCTTTCATGCATGTCTATGCACATGGGCAACAGAAGCAACATTTACATAAATCAAAACACACAGTAACATCTTTCAATCACAGATGCCCTTTCCTAATGTGATTTTTTCCCCTTGGCCCTTTCATTATCCTTTGCCACCCTCCACGAACCTCCCTAACATACTCCTCACCTTCTGGCTCAAATAATCCAGTTAACAACTGAGTGTGTTTTTGAAGACTTTTCTCCAAGCCAATACAATCACACACACACACACACCATAGAGAAATTCTGCTCTTACTTCTTACAATTTTTTTTAAATCTCCTTTAACTCTGATGTCATTTTCCGTTCACTGATGTAATATGTATCGTTGTTTTTAATACCAGGATTGAACCCAGGGCTTTCAACCACTGAGCCACCCCCCAGCCCTTTTTATTTTTTATTTTGAGACAAGGTCTCACTAAGTTGCATAAGGCCTCACTAAGTGGCCTCACTTTGAACTTGCAATCCTCCTGCCTCAGCCTCGAAAGCTCCTAGTATTGCAGGCATGCACCACCTTGCCCAGCTTCATAATAAGTATTTTAAAGGACACTAATTTTGGGTCCCAAAGAGTGATTGTCAAGAGATCTTATTCATAGAAGGAGCCCCCCCGCGCCCTTTTTTTTGTGCTGCTGAGGATTGAACCCAGGGCCTTGTGCATGCAAGGCAAGCACTCTACCCACTGAGCTCTATCTCCAGCCTAAGGAGCCCTTCTTGACACCCCTAAAATTGCTTTGCTGAGGTCACCTTCAGGTGGGCTCATCCCCCACAGTTCTGGGGCGGGCGTAAGAAGGCTGAGGGGGGACACTCTATCCTAGTAATAGATATAGACTGCCAGGCCCTGGTCTCCTGATGTCCAGGTTTGCTTGCTGGCCTGTGTGTGATGCCCAAGGGCCTACAAAGTCACCTCTGACTGGAGCTCCTAATTCAGGCCAGCTCACCCCTCCCCCCCAGCCCTTCAACACCTCCCATTTCCTTTTATGGATTTTTTTTCTTCTTCTTCCTCCTGCTCGGGAATTTTAACCAGTCTAGGGACCAGTTGCCTGCTCTCAGGTCAATAGCCCTGGAGAGGGCTGCGGGTGGCCTCTGGGATGCACTTCAGCGGCTCCTGCAGACAGACCATTTTCTTCCTGACTCAGTTTCACTCAAATTAAGCCCCTTTCGCTTTTGAGAGCGTGAGTTGGCACCAATCCAGAACCAGAATAAATCGGTGGCTAAAACCTCTTATTCATCTCTCAAAAGTCCAGCTCCCCAGCAGGAACTTGGAATTTTTTGTTTGTTTGTTTGCTCCCTACTTTTGTTCCTTGGTCACCATCACATTTTAGAAGGGATTTGAAGCTGCTCTGTGGCTGGAGTTAAGTGCTTAGTAAAGTATTTGTTGAGGAAGGGATGGAAGAGTAAAATGATGGAATAGTCAGCGCTTGGTGAATGGTTAATGCGCCTGAAACTGACCAAAAATTGTTACTGAGCAGAGGCAGAACTGCAGTGTTGTCCACTGGCGCCACCTTCTGGAAACAAGTTAGAATAACAGGTCCGTTTCTGCAGCTCCAGCCTAAGGGCTTCTGAAAATGCAGACCAGGAACTGAGTCAAAAGGAAGAGATCCCAGCAAGTAGAAGGCTGAGGCAGGAGGATCCCAAGCTCAAAGCCAGCCTCAGCAACATAGAGAGACCCTGTCTTAAAATAAAAAATTTAAAAAGGGTTGGGATGTGGCTCAGTGGTTAAGCACACCTGGGTTCAATCTCTGGTACCCCTCCTCACCAAGCCCCTAAAAAGAGAAAAGAAGAGAATCAATTTCAACAAAATCCCCTACCCCAGTCTCCTCTGCACTGGACCTCCAAGTTATTGTACTAACATTATTATTTTTAATAAAACATGACTATGACATATTAGTGCTGGTTTCAAGTGAACCTAAATGTGATAAATGCTTTAGATGTATCTTCATTCTCATAGTAACTGCAAGAGATGGATTACCATTATTGTTGCATCTTTAGATATTAAAAACCGGAGGCTCTCAAAGGCTTATAGTAGACTTATTATATCCAAGGAACTCAGCTAGTCAGTGACTAAATAAGACTCAAACTGTTCTGCCTGACTTTGGAGACTGTTGCGGGTGGAGCTCCCCAGAAATCAGACTCTAGGGTGGAGATTTGCTGTGGGAAGTGTATTGCAGAGTGCTGTCCAGGTCGTCTGTGGGAAGAAAAGGTTGAAAGTGCAGCCTCAACAGAGGCCTCAGTTGATGCCAGGGGCACATGGACCCAGAATGGCAAGGAGGCGCCCTGTCCCTCACAGTCATTGGATGCAGTCTGTCCCAGGAAAGAGGTATGAACTTGAACCAGGCTGCTCTCTTCAGCCAAGGCAAGGCCCCAAGAGAGACTCAGCTGAAAGCTGTTGGCAACCAAAGTTCCCAGTCACTGGGGGAATAAATGCTTCAGCCGTGAAGTTGGATGGGGGAGGCGGGGTCTGGGCTGCATACCACAGTATCCCCTAAGAGCCCCTGTGCCCGTCCAGCACACCTGACTGCTCAGCGCATTCCTCAGTGCAATGGGGAGGCTTGGTAGGTAGACAAAGTCAGTGTTATGAATTGTGGAAGGAAGGATTTAAAGAATAAGAATGGTTCTGCCTGCCATCTACCCGGAGAACCTCTGACCCAGGCCATGCCTGCCATCCTGCTGCAATAACCAATGAACTTTGGTCTATTCATACAGAAATATGAATTATTTTATGAGTTCCAAACCCTTAATAAAGAAGTAAAATGCAAAATCATCAGCTGACCAGGCAAATGCATGGTGATGAATTGCTCGACATATTCAAATTAAAAATGAAAGAATTGAGGGTCACAATTGATTAATACGTGAAAACTGATTTTTTTTAACCTTTTAGGTTTTTATTATAGTTCTCTCTGAAAAAATACGGATCGCTTCTCCAATTTGTGTATCATCCTTGCATAGGGACCTGCTAATATTCTCTGTATGGTTCCAACTTTAGTATATGTGCTGCCAAAGTGAGCCCGAGAACTCATTTTAAAAACATAATTCTGTGGCAAATTAAATTGTTTAATAAAAATATTTTACTCATATCATGCTACTTCCATAAGAGTTTAATGGTGAAAAAAAATATGAAAGGAACTTTAATCAGTGTGGCTACACTAGGAAGACAAGGGGGCCCAAGTCCTCAACCCTTCCTTCCAGGAATTGACAATGACTTTGAGGTTTGATAGACAGGGGAATGAGTGTGAGGGTTTGGGACTTCCAAAGCCGGAAGTCTTTCATAGCTGCAAAACAGGTAATCTTGGGTTGGCTTGGCCTGGTCCATCATTAACTCAGGATTGTTCAGGCAGGGCTTTGCCCAGGATAAGGAAGTTGCTGTTGTCTGGAGGTAGCTTCCACTCATCTCAAGATGTTTATTATTCAACCCGGTGGTTCCTGGAATCTAAGGTGACTCAGAGCAAAGGAGACAGATGCAAAATGGAGGCAGAGATACCAAGTCTTGAAGCCTGCATTTAGTCACCTATCAAACATTTGCAGACAAAAGTGAAGAGGCTAAGTCCTTAATATATTTCCCCTCAAGGGGGATGAATTTTGAGGGACATCGGGCTTGGTCTCATGTCTTCTTAGCCCAGTGCAGAACAGTGTGACTTCCTCATCCCCTGACATTAGGCTTGGCTGTGTGACTTGCTTTGCTCAATGGGATCTGAGCAGTTGTAACACAAGCTGAGGCTTGAAATGTGCTTGCCCGGCTGACTTCGCACTGTGGTTCTTCTGCCATCCGACAGAACATGTCCTGGCTAGCTCACTAATCTAAAGAAGATGAGTGACACGCAGAGCAGGACTTGACCAGCCTGCAGCTTACAGCCAAGCCCCACAAGCCTCGCTGAGTCAGCCGCAATCAGCCAACTTGCAGAAGTGTGAGAATAAATGATTGTTATTTTATGCCACTGAATTTTGGGGTGGCCAGTTATGTGATAATAGCCAACTGATACACATTTACAAGGTTGTAAAGGATGACGTACGACTGTGTAAAGAGTAATTTTGACTATGACTTTTCCTTAAGAGCTGTCTTTAGACCTTAATCTCTCATAAGATGTTGACTCATGTACTTTTATATGATAGATACCACAAAGTGTCTCCTAATAAATGCCTCCCTTACTTTTACAAAGCCATGAGACATTCAGGGTCCCCAAACCCCAGACACAGGACTATATAAAACCTGTGAAGCCCCTTTAAAGGGTGAAACTCTAATGTCTGTCATCAGGATTCTGGGCAGTGATGAGCCTCCCTGAGAGCCAGGTGTCCTGGAACTCGCAGAGCAGGAGCACTCCCCCTAGAAAGCCAGAGACTCAACTGCCAGAGAAGGGTGTCAAATAAGATTCCGAGGTCATCTCCCTTGTACCTAGGTACACGGTCCGCCCCCTATCCCCACCCCCCAAAAAAATGCTAGTGGTCCCAACCTCCCTTACAGTCATGTCTGGCCATGAAATTGGGTTCTGTCCAATAAGATGCCAAATAACCACATAGCAGAGTCTAGGACCCTTCTTAAGAGACAGGAGGATTTCGCCCAGTACCTTCCACTTGTTCCCCTGGTGGCTTCTTCCTTCTTTCTGACTTGGATGCAGGATGTCAGGAGTTGGAACAGCCCTTTGGACCATGATGTGAGCTTGGAAATGGTAGTTTATGCAGAACGAAGTAAAAAGATTAAAGTTCTCATGGTACAAGATTTCATGGCACAAACCACCAAACTTCCTACCTCCAATTTTTGCAAGAGAAGGGAAACAACTTCTAAGTGGCTAAAGTCCTTGATATTTTAGCATCTCTGTTATTCACAGATGAACGCTTCCAACTGTTGACAATCCATAGTCCCCATGTTTATTAGAAGAGAAGAGGTCTTTCTTTGATGTTGCTGTTGCTTTTAGTAGAAAAAGAACCTCACAGTCAGGAGCAGCTCCATGATCCGAGCAGACCAAGGAAAAACACCGTGGCTCCCCTCCACTCCTGCAGTGGATAATGACAGGACAGGATGACAGCACTTCTGCTCCTAAAGTACTCTTCCACCACTGTGGTTGTCAGAAAAAATCTTTCTCACACAGATTGCTTCTTCCTGACATTGCTCACTTCTCCATCCGTGTCTTGAGTGAATATATCAGATACAGATACTTCTTGAACCTTAACTGAAAGAGTCTGGCAAACGCTTTGCTTTTCAAAATTATCTTGGGAAGGTAAAAGATTAAGAAACACAGAAAGGAAAGGTTAAAACTGTTACTAAAATATTTTTGGTATTGAACAATAGAAATCATTGTCTCACGGTTCTGGAAGCTGGAAGTCAAAGACCAGGGTGCTGGCACGGGCGGGGGCTGGCACAGGCAGCTCCAACGAGGGCTCTCTTCCTGTCTTCTACCAGCCACCTTCTTGCTGTGTAGGGATGAGTGAGTGAACACAATAAAAATTCTTGAAATCTCCAACAACCAATCTATTATTGAACTAATAATAGAACAAAATATACCAAACGAAAATGGTAAAATATCTATGGACTAGTCTATTAAAAATGTGCCAGATGTCTACTAAGAAAACTATAAACTTTTACAATGAGACACAATGGAAATACTTTATATATTACCTTCCTGGATGTGAAAGACATAATACCAAAAACAAATCAAGGAGCTCAAAGTGAATATATAAACACAGCTCCATGCCCATAAAATACTACAAGAATTTTTCATAAGGGTCGATAAGCTGACTCTAAGACTTATTTGGAAGAATAATTGTGCAGTATGACAAAGGGAACTTTGGAAAGAAATAGAAGAGTAACAAAGGACACAACATCTTCAGTAACTAAAACAGTACTGGAATTTACAAATACATGTACAAAACAAGAATCCAGAAATGAACTTATAGGGATTTATTATATATGAAAATGTTATTTCAGATAATGGGAAAATAGTGGGACATTCGATAAATGTCACTATGACAACTGGATATCCATTTGGGAAAACAAATTGATTTGATTATACCTCATCCCATTTTCAAATATAAATCTCAGAACCAAATATAACATTAAAAATCCTAAACCAGGTGTGGTGGTGCATATCTGTAATCCCAGCAACTCAGGAAGCTGAGGCAGGAGGATTGCAAGCAGAAGGCCAGTCCCCATCCAAAATTAAAAAGGATCAAAATATAGGACAGGGGATACAGCTCAATGGTAGAACACCCCTGGGTACAATCCCCAGTACTGAAAAATAAGAGACAGAATTTGTTGGGTTTTTTTGTTTGTTTGTTTGTTTGTTTGAGACAGGGTCTTACTATGTTGCCCAAGCCATCCTTTAACTCCTGGGCTCAAGGGATCCTCCTGCCTCATCCTCCCGAGTTGCTGGAACTAGAGGCATGTGCCACTGTGCCTGGCAAGACAAATTAGTTTTTTAAAGGAAGTTTGTAAAAATGGAAAATAGAAATTGCCAATAAAATATGTAAAAATGCTTAGTTTCACTAAAAATGAAGGAAATGCCAATTAAAAATACCAAGCATGGTGACGCACATGCCAATAATTCCAGCTACTTGGGAATCTGAGGCAGGGGGTTCATAAGCTTAAGGCCAGCCTGAGTAACTTAGTGAGACCCTGTCTCAAAAATCAATTTTAAAAGAGCTTAGGATGTAGCTCAGAGATACAGTATTCCTGGGCTCAATCCTCAGTACCCCCCCCCACACACACACACACACACACAAACCCTTACCATGTTTTGCCATTATTGCCAAATGACAAAGTCATTTTTTTCAGTGTGGGTGGGAGAGCGGGTGGATATCTCCTATTTGTCTCTTCAGTTTTGCTCTCTGCCCTTTTCTACCTCCTCTGTGCCCCAGGAGTCAGGCTGCATCAACAGATTCCTTCTGCCATCTGGTGAAGGTGGAGGTCAGCCCAGTAGGAGACAGAGGGGACAGGGTGTTTCAAGGCCTTCATTCCCTGGCTCCTTCCTTGTGGAGCCACTCCCACAGTCCCTCTCCACGGGACTCTTCCTTCCACTAAGAGCCCTCTCTCCCACATCCTTCCAACCTTCAGGGGTAGTAATAGCCCCTCTTACTAGTCCCAAGTACTGCACTACTTTTTGCATACAGTCCCCCATTAAATTCGCCTTGAAACTCTCCTAGTGAGTGTGCCACATGAGGATACGAGAGAAAATGGGCACACTCCTTTGGAGAAGTACTCATCAGCAATTTCACTTCTCTGTATCTACCCCAGAGACTCACTTGCATACATGTACAAAGGGCAAGCACATGGGTACTTGCAACACCCTTGTTTGCCATAATAAAAAGTTAGAAATAATTTAATTGCCTTCAACTAGGGAAATAGTTGAATCAACTATAGTACATCCATTGTATGGTGTGGTATGTAGTTATTTTTAAAGGAGGCATCTATTTGTAGCATAAACATCTAAAATATATTTTTGCTTGAAGGAAGATCAGAGCCATAATAAATAGCATAAAAATGATACCTATTTCCATAGTGTTATGTATTTCATAAAAGTGTAGGAAACTGAGTACACTTGTAATCCCAGAGGCTTGTGAGGTTGAGATAGGAGGATTGCAAGTTCAAGGCCAGTTTCAGCAATTTAGCAAGATCCTACTAAATTATTGAGTTCCTGTCTCAAAATAAAGAATAAAAAATGCTGAGGATGTGGCTCAGTGTTAGAAAACCCCTGGGTTCAATCCCTGGTATAAAAAAAAATGTGGGGAACTTTTCACTGCCTCTCCCTGTAGAGGGATTATACCATCCCACCCCACTGAAGATAGGCATGGCCATATGATTTGCTTCAGCCAAGGGCCTGTAAGTGAAAGTGACATGTGACTTCTAGCCAGAAGCTTTAAGAGGCTCCACTATTCTTTCTTTTTCTTCTGCCACGAGGTCAGCAGGTCTCTGCTGCCCCTTTAAACTGTGTCCAGAGATACAGCTGAAGTCAACCTATAACAAACAAGTGAAGGATCAAGATATAAATCTTTATTGTTATAAATAGCTGAAATTTTCAAGATGTTTGTTATTGCAGCACAACCTAACCTACCATGACTAATATATACTGCTGTATAATTGATCCAGTTACTTCTAGGGAAGAGAAATGACGCTGGGAGTGATGATCCCAGGAGACTTTATATTTAACATTTTAATTTTCTTACAACAAAAATATATTCATGCATCACTGTGTAATAAAAATACAGTATTTAAAATGAATACAGCAGGTGTTTCCTTACTTAAAATTAAATGCTAAAAAAAAATCATTCTTAAAATAAACACATAAACACCCAATAAAATAATGGTTCTTTCTGCCCAGCTGGCACTCTGAAGGAGACTGGAGGCGGAGAGCTCTGTGAACTTTCCAAAGCAAGAGGAAGTACTGAAGCGTGACAATGTCTTGCCACCTTCTCTGCAGGTAGAAATCTGCAGAGCCTAGACACACTGTGAAATTTATTTCTAGTCCAGATATCATAAAATTGAAACACAGCTTCGGAAACCCTTTTTTAAAAAAAATATGAATAACGTCTACCTTTCCAGTGACCTCATTTATATGAGAACAAGAGTAATTATATGACCAAAATTCAATTCAGATATTCTAGGAAAACTCTATTCTCCTTGACACAGGCAACCCTTACCTAGAAAAGTTAGTAAGAGATATCGGAGCTCTGTTTCTGATTACACCCATAGACCTCTCTGAGTCAGACTTTATTGCATTAAACTAAAAAGCCAATATTGGTTGGATGGATATCAAAGGCCTCATGCAAGTTGATATGTCATAGACAGCCTTGCAATTTCAATTTCTCATTCAAGCCAAATAACAGCCTTCTTGTCTCTGAACTTTACTTTTGGGCAAAATCAAAGTAGCCAGACTCCCTGATCCATTGCTCAGTATTCAGCTTCCTGTGTGTCAGGCAGTTATGGTGACAGCTTCAGAAGTAGCAATAGAAGCCCTGACTTTCAATCACTGTTACGGTGACTTTGAAACAAAACTGCCCCCGCCCCCTGATATCTTCAAGACCAGCTCTTGTCATGAGTTTGCCAGTACCTAATTCCCTATATTCAATACCTTTCTGCCTAGAACGCCTAGAGTGGTTTCTTTTTCTGGCCTCTACACATGACCCCAGCTGAGAACAGGTAGGAAGGTAATATTCAGACAGTGCACTCATGGATGAAAATAGGAGATAGAAAGAAAAACCCGGTAAAATTAGAAAACCATCCCACAAAGTCAAATATGTGAATAGTTTGAGTTCTAGAAAGTGGAGATATAGAAAATAAGGAGAGGAAGGAAGGAAATATTCAAAGAAACAATTCACAATAATAACCTGGAACTGAAGAAAATGGACTTTTCAGATTGGGAGGGATCACTAAGGAACAATTAGACCTCAGGTACCTCCTGAGATGATGTGATAGCAAATATACGCTCCCACCTATGTGATACTCTTGCTGAGGACTGAATTGTCCTCTAATCGGGTCTCCAGATGTAACTACCAGTTCATAGAACATTTCAGAGATAGTGTAACATTCTAAACAACATCACGAGGCCATGAAACTTTAACCAATAAATTGCATAAGGAAAGGAATAGCAGGGGCTGGTACAGATCAAAAGACATAAGTAAATATAAATGTAGTGCAGAGAACTTGTTCAGATCCTGATTTATTTATTTTCTTTTTAATTTTTTATTTTGAGACAGTGTCTTACTAAGTTGTTTAGGGCCTCATTAAGAGGCTGAGGCTGGCCTCGAATTTGCAATCCTCCTGCCTCAGCTCCTGAGTGGTTGGGATTACCTGTGTGCACCACCACACATGGCCTTCAGATTCTGATATAAATAAGTCAATAAAAATTTATTTTTGAGATAATCAGATAAAATTGAACCTGGACTAAGTAAGAAATTATTGCTAATTTCCTTTAGTGAGATGATGGAATTGTAGTTACATTTTTTAAAAGCTTAGAGCTCCATACCAACATATTTACAATGCGATATGATATCTGGAATTTGCTGTAAAATGCTGCAAAAGGGATAGAATAGTGAAATAAAAACTAGGTAACGGATACAAAGTGGTTTATTGTATTATATGTTCTGATTGTTTTTAAATTATCATAACAAAAAGTGAAAGAAGAAAGCAATAAAGGAGGGAGGGAAAGAGGCCCAGGAAGGAAGGAGGGACAGCAGTGAGTGTCCCAAAGTCATTAAAGCTGAGATTTCAGAATATCAGAACAAAAGGCAGCTGGAGGAGGGACAAAACAGAGCTTTACAAAAGATCGAGAATCAGAAAGGTATCAAGTTTTGTGATAGCAATGCAGACGCTAGAGGAGCATGAGAACGGTCTGCACAATTATGAAAAAGTGACCTGCAGCCTAGAACCTTGTGTTTAGGCTAAGTATCGATGATACGTGAGGGTGGAATAAAAATGCCTTGAGATTGGTAAGGTTTCAAGAACATTTACCAAGCCGGGCTTGGTGGCGCACACCTGCAATCCCAGCAGCTCAGGAGGCTGAGGCAGGAGGATGGGGAGTTCAAAGCCAGCCTCAGCAAAAGCAAGGCACTAAGCAACTCAGTGAGACCTGTCTCTAAATAAATTATAAAATACCCACTTGAATCAAATGTATGAAATATGATATGTCAAGAGCTATGTAATGTTTTGAACAACTAATAATAATAATAAAAAAATAGGGCTGGGGATGTGGCTCAGTGGTCGAGTGTCCCTGAGCTCAATTCCCAGTATCCAAAAAAAAAAAAAAAAAAAAA
>NW_026000026.1:3736538-3748911 GCF_001458135.2 Marmota marmota marmota
AAAAAAAAAAAAAAAAAAAAAGTTTATCTCAACTTTTTTTCCTCAGAATGCCTCCAAAAATAATGAAATAAATCAATAATCAAACATACAGGACCCAGTAAACAGGTCATCCAAACTAAGAGAAGAAGGATGATCCTCCACAGGATGATAATGAAGGACTCCAAAGTGACAGCCAAGGCTTAGAGCGCAATCAGGTGGAACTGGAGCAGGTCAGACAACCCCAGAAAGATTTCTTCAACAAATTGAAACTGACAGAAAATCTAATGAATTTGAGCACATGGAGAAGAGACTTAGAGAGCATTTTGCTAGCCTGTAAGTACTTGAGATAAGGATTTTTGTCTGTCTTGTCAAGTTCTGTAACCCCAAGTTCTAGAACAGCACCACACATAGAAGGGGCTTGTAAATAAATATTTGTGGAATCAATTAATGAGTTAACATGTGACAGGGAGACAATATGTGGTATGCAGAACAGCCCCCAAAGATGTTCATGTCCCACTCCTGGAACCTATGAAGATGCTATGTTTCATGTCAAAAGGGACTTTGCAGATGTCATTGACATGTCAAAAGGGACTTTGCAGATCTTAAAACAGGGGGAATATTCTGGATGATCTGGGTAAACTCAACCTAATCCCATGAATAAACTGATCACACGACCCCTTGAAAACAGAACTTTCTGGGGTAGAAAGACGTGATGGAAGAAGCAGCAGGACAGAAGATGTAGAAGGGGAAGGCGATTCCTGGCTGCACGGCTAAAGCGGGAAAGAACACAGAGAAAGCATGAGCAGGGTCCCAGGCCGCCCAGGGGAGAAGGTAAGTGCCCTGGTGATTGACAGAAGGAAAGCTGCTGTGAGACTGGAATTCAGTCAACAACCTCCAGGAACCTGGAAGTGGATTCAACTCTCGAACCTCCAGAAAGGAACGCTGGCCAGTGGACACCTGGACTTCAGCCTGGTGAGTCTCTAAGCAGAGGATCCAGTGACCCACTCTTGACTCACATGGAACTGCGGGCTAAGAAAGGGGAGCGGGGCTGCGGCTCAGTGGCAGAGCACTTGCCTAGCATGTGAGAGGCACTGGGTTTGATTCTCACACCACATATAAATAAATGAAAATAAAGGTCCATCAACGTCTAAAAAATTAAAAATTAGAAAAAAAGAGAGATGGGAACTGAAGCTGGGGGTGTAGCTCAGGGGCACAGCACTTGGCTAGTATGTGCAAGACCTTGGGTTGGATCCCCAGCAAAACACACACACACACACACACACACACACGCACACACGCACACATGCACGCATGCACACACATGCACGCACATGCTGGGGTTGTGGCTCAGCAGTAGAGTGCTCACCTAGCACAGGTGAGGCCCTGGGTTTGACCCTCAGCACCACATAAAAGTAAATAAATAAAATAAAGGTATTGTGTCCAACTACAACTAAAAAATAAATGTTTAAAGAAAAACAATCTTCACCTTTATGCAAAATATTGTCCTTATTCTGTCCTTGGGTAAAGAACTATAAAGAGCTTGGAAGTCATCACTGAACACACTGAAAACCAACAATTCTTCTAACATCCCTTAGAGGACTGAGGTTACAGGGCAAATTGCTGCTCTAAAAACCAGAGAGACAGGAGAATACACAGAATCCCAGCTTACCAGGGGCAAAAACTGTTGGTCATAGGAATTTATAGAACATTTTAAACAGTATTTATGAATTACCGCAGGCCAAGGGTAGACTACCCTGATAGTTCAAAAAGTCCAGAGGCCCATTCTTGGGGTACCCCACACAGGGTCCCTCCAGTTCTTCACTGTAAAGATCTAAAGAAAATCCTCTCAAATTTTTGACAAGAGGAGGAGAAAAGAACCTATCTGGAAATGAGCCCAGAGCACTCTGCTCTGTAACAAGAGTTTGTCCTCAAAGGAAACTACTTTACCAGACCTTTATCATGCCTAGAGTGAGGGTAATTAGACACCTACAGCTGCCCTTAGCTCTCTGGTCTCACATAGGGGAGGAAGGAAAAGGCTAGGAAATTATACTGAAGGTTACAGCTCTGCTCCACTATCCCCCTGCTCCCCCAAATATTCAATCCTAAGATTATAGAAGACTCCCCTCCTCAGTATCTCACCATCACACCAACCTGGCTCCAGAATAAAAATATTGAATTACAACTGAGAATGCTGCAAGATACAGACTTTAATTCAGAAGGAGTTTCCAAGGAAACTCAAAGACAACAGGAGAGACAAAAACAAGGATGCTAGAGAAAACTGAAGCCTTTGACACAGCTTCAGCAAACAGTAGGTACAGCCTAACGCAGCCAGATAAACAGGACCACTGCAGGCCTATTCACCTCAGTTCCTATCACACCTACACCATGTCTGACTATCAGACAATTATAAGGGATGCCAAAAGCCAGAGAAACCACAGTCTGCAGAAACAAAGCAAGAATCAGAACCAGATTCAAATATGACAGAGATTTGGAATTACTAAACCAGGAACTTTAAATTATTGAGATTAGTGTGCTAAGGACTGCAGTGGAAAAAATGGCAGCATGCAAGAATGTAGGTACCACCCAGCTAGTTGGGAAGCCGAAGCAAGTTCAAGTTCGAGGATAGATAGTCTGGGCAGCGTAGCAAGGAAAATGAAAACTAAAAAGGGCTGGGGAAGCGGCTCGGTGGTGGAGCACCTCTGGGCTCCATCGATAGTACTAAAAAAGAAAAAGAAAAGAAAAGAAAAAGTGCAGACACCACCAACCATAGATTCCGGAAGCTCAGAGACCTCCAAGAAAAATAAATACTAAAACACTAACATCTAGGAATATATTCAAACTGTAGAAAACCAAAGACAAAGAGACAATCTTGAAAGGAGTCTTGGGGGGAAAAAAACATCTTGCGTAAGGGAACAAGGATAAGTATCACATTGAAACTCTGTTCAAAAACCATGCAAGCAAGAAGCAAAATAATTAAAGTGTTGAAAGAGAAAAAAAAAACATGCAAATAAACAAACCCTACCAATCTAGTATTCTGTATCCAGTGAAATTATCTTTCCAAAGAGAAAAAATAAAGATTTTTCAGACAAACAGAAACCGAGATTTGTCTCTAGCAGACCTGTCTTGTAAGAAATGTTAAAAGAAGTTTTTCAGAAAGAGAAAATGATAAAAACCAGAAACTTAGATCTACATAAAAAGTGTCAGGCTGCGCACGGTGGTGCATGCCTGTAATCCCAGTGGCTCAGGAGGCTGAGGCAGGAGGATCATGAGTTCAAAGCCAGCCTCAGCAAAAGAGAGGTGCTAAGCAACTCAGTGAGATCCTGTCTCTAAATAAAAATACAAAATAGGACTGGGGGTGTGGTTCAGTGGTCAAGTGCCCCTGCTTCCAATCCATGATACTAACTCCCACCCACGCCAAAAGTGTTAGGAATAAATTAAGGAAAATAAAACCTTTTTTTTTCTTATTCTTATTTTACCTAATGGACTTCTGTTCAAAATAATAATAATACAGCAGGACTGGGGTTGTAGTTAAGTGGTAGAGTGCTTGCCTCTCATGCGTGAGGCTCTGGGTTTGATCCTCAGCACCACATAAAAAAATTAATAAAATAAAGATATTAGGTCCATCTACAACTAAAACAATATTTAAAAGAAATAATAATTACACAGTAAATATTGAGTGATTAGAGCTTATGGATAAGTGAAATGGATGACAGCAATATTATAAGAACTTATTTTGTTGTAAGTTACCTCTACTACCTGTAAGCTGTATAGTTATTTGAAAGTTGTGTGTTTATGTTATTTGAAAGTTGACTTAGGTTACTTGTAAGTGTCTATTATAAACTGTAAGGCAATCATTAAAATAATTTTTTTTTTAAAAAAAAAAGCACATTTGAGGGGCTGGGGTTGTGGCTCAATGGTAGAGCGCTCGCCTAGCACATGTGAGGCCCTCGGTTCGATCCCTAGTACCACATAAAAATAAATAAATAAAATAAAGATATTGTGTGGAAAAAAAAAAGCACATTTGATACATTAAAAGAGAAAATGGAGGGCTGGGGATGTGGCTCAAGCGGTAGCGCGCTCGCCTGGCATGCGTGAGGCCCGGGTTCGATCCTCAGTACCACATACAAACAAAGATGTTGTGTCCGCCGAAAACTAAAAAGAAAAAAATATATATTAAAAAATTATCTCTCTCTCTCTCTCTCTCTCTCTCTCTAAAAAAAAAAAGAGAAAATGGAATCATATAAATGGCTCAACTTAAACCAGAGAAGATAGAAAAAGAAGGGAATGTTTAAAAGGAGCAAAGAAAGTACAAGGAATAGAAACAGTTACAAATATAGTAGATATAGTAGATATTAATATAATTCTATCAGTAATCACAATAAATGGAATGGCCTAGATACATCAGTTAAAGGGGACTAAGAGAATAAAAACACAAAAACAAGACTCAATTATATGTTTTCTATAAAATATCCACTTTAAAGTCAGGCATGGTGGCACACATCTGTAATCACAGTGATCTTGGAGGCTGAGGCAGAAGGATCACAAGTTGAAGGCCAGCCTCAGCAACTTAATGTTCAAATAAAAAATAAAAAAGGGCTGAGGATGTGGCTAAGTGGTTAGAGCACCCCAGGGTTCAATCCCTGGTACATAAACAAACAAACAAACAATCCACCCACTTTAAATATAAAGACAGATTAAAGGTAAAGGGAGGAAGAAAGATATATCCCCAATGCTAGCGCTAATCAAAAGAAAGCGGGAGTGACCATATTAATTTGGGCCAAAGCAGACTTCAGAATAAGGAAAATGTGCGGGATAAAGATGGACATTACATAATGATAAAGGGATAAGTTCTCCAAAAAGACACAGCGGTCCTTAATGTGTACACATCTTTTGTCAAAAGACCACCAAAAAAGTGAGGCAAAGACTGCAGAGAGAAAAAGGTGAATGTAGTGTTACAGTTGAACCCTTCATCACAGCTCTGTCACCCATTGACAGACCCAGCAGGCAGAAAAATCAGTAAAAACAGAGGTGAATTAAACAGCACCATCAACCAACTGGACCCAACTGAATCCAAAAGAATATATAATCTCCAAACAGCAGCAAACACATTATTCTCAAGCCCACATGGAACATTAACAAGATAGATTATATTCTGGGCCATAAGACATACCTTAAAACGTTTAAAAGATGAGAATTCCTTTAAAATATAACATAATGGAATTGAACTAGACATTAGGTACAGAAAGATGATTGGAAAATCTCCCCATTTTAGAAATGAACACTTGTAAGTAACTCATAGGTCACAGAAGAAGTCTCAAGAGAAAATTTAAAATATCTTTAATTAAATGAAAATCAAAATTTGAGAGGTGCAGGAAATATAGTTCTTAGAGTGAAGTTTGTAGCATTGAATGCATGTTAACATCATTAATCTAAGCTTACACCTGAGGTAATTCAAGAAAAAAGAGTAATATAAACCTGAAGCAAATAGGAGTAAAAACAGAATAATAAAAATTAGAGCAGAAATCAATGAAATTAGAAGCAAGAAAACAGCTGAGAAAATTGATGAGAGCACAAACTGTTTCTTCAAAAAGATCAGTGAAATTGATAAGCCTCAGGGCAGATGAACAAAGATAGAAATTAAAATCATAAATGAAATTAGGGCTATAACTATTGATCTCATGGACATTAAAGGGATAATAAAAGCCTATTATGGGGCTGGGGTTGTAGCTCAGTGGTAGAGCACTTGTCTAGCATGTGTGAGGTACTGGGTTTGATTCTCAGCACCACATATAAATAAATTAAATAAAGGTCCATCAACAACTAAAAAAATACATATTTTTTTAAAACAAAAAGCATATTATGAGGGGCTGGGGTTGTGGCTCAGCCATACAGCACTTGCCTAGCATGTGCGAGACGCTGGGTTCTATCTTCAGCACCACATAAAAATAAATAAAATAAAGGTATTGTGTCCAACTACAACTAAAAATATATTTTTTAAAAAAAGTATATTATTATGATTATAAATTTAATGTAACAGATAATCTGGTTCAATTCCATGAAAGACACAAGTACCAAAACTCACAAAATGAGAAAAGAACAATCTGAATAGGCCTATATTTATTAAAGAAATTGAACCAAAAATTAATATACTTCCAAAAAAGAAAATGTCAGACCAAGATAATTACATTGGTCAATTCTACCAAATATTTTTTTTTTTAAAGATAGAGTGAGAGAGGGAGGGAGGGAGAGAGAGAGAGAGAGAGAGAGAACTTTTTTTTAATATTTATTTTTTAGTTTTCGGCGGACACAACAACATCTTTGTTTGTATGTGGTGCTGAGGATCGAACCCAGGCCGCACGCATGCCAGGCAAGCGCGCTACAGCTTGAGCCACATCCCCAGCCCTCTACCAAATATTTAAGGAATGAATGATACTATGTCTCTACAATCTCATCCCTAAGGTAAAAGCATAGTAAATACTCTCTAACTCATACTATGAGGCCAGAATTACCCTAACACTACAAAGACATTGTATAAGGGAAACCTACAGACCAATTTCTTTTATTAAAATACATGCAAAAACTTCGACAATTTGTTAACAAATCAAATCTGACAATATATAAAATGAGTCATACACCATGCCAAGTAGAATTTATTCCAGGCATACAGGTCTGGTTCAAAATTTAAAAACTAATGAATCTAATCTATTACAACAGCGGGCTAAAGGCGGGGAAAATCATGTGATCTTTATCAACAATTGCAGAAAAAGCATTTGACAAAACCCAATACAAATTCACTACAAAAACTCTCAGAAAACTAAGAATAGAAAAAGAATTTCTTAAACTTGATAGGAATATCTCCAAGAACTCTGTGACGTGCAACATAGTTAATGATGAGAAACTAAATGTTTTCTCCCTAAGATCTGGAACAAGGCAAGGATGACCCCTCTCAACACTCGTATTCAACATATTATAGGAAGTCCTAGCTAATTTAATAGAAAAAGAAAAGAAAAAATAAAACTGTCTCTGTTCACAAAAGACAAGATTATCAATGTGAAAAATTCTAAAGAACTGGTTAACAAAACCAACCAATCAAACAAACAAAAAAACTCCTGTAACTAATAATCAAAAATAGGAGGGGCTGGGGTTGTGGCTCAGTGGTAGACCACTTGCCTAGCATGTGTGAGGCACTGGGTTCGATTCTCAGCACCGCATATAAACAAATACATAAATAAAGGTCCATCAATAACTAATAAAAATTTTTAAAAAAGAAGGTTGCAGAATATAAGGTTAGTAATATACAAAGTCAGTTGCTATTCTATATAGCAATGAACTCGTGAACTTTTAAAATTAAAAGACAGTATCATTTATATTAGCACAAAATGGGTTTTAAATGCAATAAAATATGTACATGTAAGGAAAACCATAAAACTCTGATGAAAGAAGTTAAAAGAAATTTAAATACATGGATATTGCACTTTCACATTAGAAAGATTCAATATTGTTAAGATATTGTTCTTCTCCATTTCGTCTATAGATTCAACATAATCTCAACCAAAATTTCAAGTTATTTTAGGATGTCAACAAATTGATTGTGAAATTTATATGGAAAGGCAAAACAATCAGAGCAGCAGACACAGAGCTGAAAAACAGAAACAAAGCTGGTAGTGTGATATGATCCATGATACTACTTGACTTCAAGACTTACTGGAAGACCTCAGAAAGCAAAGAAAAAAATTTAGCAACATAAACAAAAACAAATAAACAACAAAAAACAAAATTTTTTTAAAAAATAAAAACAAAACCAAAAAAGACTACAGTGATCAAGACAAGGTGGTATTGGCAAAAGAACAGACAAATAGAGGTAGAAGCAGGAGGGTCACAAGTTTGAAGCCAGCTTCAGCAACTTAGTGAGACCCTGCCTTAAAACAAAACAATAAAAGGGCTGGGGACCTAGCTCAATGGTAAAGAGCCTCTGGGTTCAAACCCTGATATCATCCCCCCATCCACTGCAAAAAAAAAAAAAAATGACAGGTTAATGGAACCCAATAGAGAAACTGAAAAGAGACCCACTAAATATAGTCAATTGATTTATGCAAAGGAACAAAGGAAATTCAATGGAGAAAGGAAAGTCTTTTTAAGAGTGCAGGTACAATCGAACATCCACACACAAAGAAAAACTGAATCTAGACACAGACCTTTAACTTTTCACCAAAAATTAACCCCAAACAGATCACAGACCTAAATGTAAAATACAAAACTATGAAACTTCTAAAAGATAACATAAGAAATAAAAATCTAGGTGATCCTGTGTTTGGCAACAAGTTTTTAGATACCAAAAAATGTGATCCAGGAAGGAAAAATCAGCAGGTTAGACTTCACTGAAATTAAAAAGTCCTCTTGGGGATGCAGAGTGCTTGCCAAGCATGTGTGAGGTTTGGGGTTCAATCCTTAGAACTGCAAAAAAAAAAAAAAAAAAAAGAAAAAAAAAAGAAAATTAAAAATTTCTGGTCTGGAAAGTCACTGTTAAAGAGAGTGAAAGATAGGATATGGGCTGGAGGAAAATACTTTCCAAGCACATATCTGATAAAGGACTGATATGCAAAACATATGAAGAAATTTTAAAATCCAATAATAAGAAAACAAACAACCCAGTTTAAAAATGGGCAAAAAATTAGAACAGACATCTCATCAAGGAAGATACACAGATGGCAAATAAGCATATGGAAAGATGTTTAATATGTCGTCAGGGAATTGGAAATGAAAACAATAATGAGTTACCATTACGTGCTACCAATTCGAATGGCTAAAATCCAGAATAACAGAAAACAAATAGGCATGAAGAACAAATAAAATGGACTAACCAGATGTCATCAGGCGTGTGGTGCAATGGGAACTTTCTTGTGTTACTGAAAGGAATGAGAAATGGTACGGCCACTTGGGAAGACAACTTAATAGTTTCTTACAAAGTTAGACATAGTTTTAATGTATGATCTAGCAGTCATCCTTGTCCGTGTTTACTCATGTCACCACAAAAACCTGCATGCAGATGTTTTATTCATAGTAGTGGTTTTATTCATAATCATCAAAAACTGAATCAAGAGATACTTCAATGAGTCTAGTAGTTTCCTGGGACTGGCATAATAAAATACCAAAGTACTGAAGCCTGTGGCTTAAAGTCACAGAGGTGAATTCGCTCACAGTTCTAGAGGCTGGAAGTCTGCAATCAATGTGTCTAAGAGCATGTTTCCTCGGAGCCTCTGGGTAGAATCTTTCCAAGCCTCTTTCTGGTTTCTGGTGGTGGCTATTGATCCTTGGTGCTCCCTGGCTTGCAGCTGCATTGCTCCAGTCTCTGCCTCTCTCATTCTCCATGTGTCTCTTTTTTTCCTTCTTAAGGACACTGGTCATGTCAGATCAGGGCCCACTCTAGTGATCTTATCTTAATTTGACTAAATCTGCAAAGACCCTTTTCCAACTAAGATCATGTTCACAGATATCAAGATTTAGAACTTCAATATATCTTTTTTGGAAGACACAGGCCAATCTAAATATAGGTTAAAGAATAAACAAACTGTTCATACAGTGGAATATTATTCAGTGATAAAAAGAAGGAGCTATCAAGCCATAAAAAGATATAAAGTAACATTAAATCCTATTGCTTCATGAAAGAATTCAAATGGAAAAGGGTACATATTATATAATTCAACTCTAAGGCATTCTGGAAAAGGCACAACTCTAAAGAGTGTAAAAGGTTAGTGATTGCCAAAGGTTGAAAGTAGGGGAGGGAGGGAGGTGTGAATGATTGAAACAGGATTTTTAGGGCAATGAAATTCTTCTTAAGGATGACGGGTGCATCAAATCCTATGTTTATTAAAACCTCTAGGACTGAACAACATAAAGATTGAACTCTAATACAAACTATGAACATCAGTTAATGACGATGTATCAATATTGGCTCATCAATCATAACACATGTACCAAAATGAATACAATATGTTAGTAACAGGGGAACTGTATATTGAGGGAAAGGGGAATATTGGAACTCTGTGCGCTATCTGGTCAATTTTTCTATAAATCTAAAACTATTCTTTATTTTTATTATTATTTTTTTTTTAGGGAGAGAGAGAGAACTTTAACATTTATTTTTCGGTTATTGGCGGACACAACATCTTTGTTTGTATGTGGTGCTGAGGATCGAACCCGGGTCGCACGCATGCCAGGCGAGCGCGCTACCGCTTGAGCCACATCCCCAGCCCCTATTCTTTATTTTTAAAAAAATCTATTGTAGTATCTAAGGATCAAGTACCATCTTTTCTAGGCAGTCTTTCCTGCTCTCCAACTACTCCCAAGATGGGCTAGATGCCCTTCTCTCCATAATACCATAATACCCCCCATAATACCCCACACGTATTGATAGTCCTATGGTTGCATCTACCACAATATATTTTAATATCTTTGTGTCTGTCAGTTAACAGCTGTGGTTTGCTGACCCCTGACCTAGAATGCAGAGATGGCGAAAGGAGAATCCATGCAACTTGTTAGTAGGCACTCAGAAAGGCCTGACAAAGGGCAGTGCTGTTCACTCAGCACACTCATGATGTAATTTGTGGTGTAATCATTATGAGCCTTCTGACCCAATAGGCTATTTTCTGGATAGGGGCATAAGACACAGTCATGTCACATTAAAGTTTACTGCAGTCTGAGCAGTCTCTAGATTACTGGCCTTTGGTCAGCCAAAGGCAGATTCCCATGGGGAAGTTTGTACTAGGAAATCTCTCCAGGATTCAAATCCAGTGATTCTGCTTAAAATCCATGCTTTTTACATTACACAACACTCTCTTAATCTTGTTCAAGTTAAAAGGTAATGTAGTATTAGGTTAAGGCCATGTGGTGTGGTCCAGTGGTGATGGGCTATAGGTCAGATAACATAATGAGAAAGGGAAACTCAGGTTGTGACCACTCCCTGGCCTTTGGAAAGTCCATGTCCAGAGAAATGGGCAGCCATTTCTCTGCCTCAACCAACTGTTACCATACAGAAAATGGGCACACTGTTGCCAGACAAGGGAGGAATGCAGGTTTTTGTCCACACAGCAATCCGTTTTTTTAAAATGTTGGCAACTTACTCAACCTGTTTAGCAATGCTGGAACGCCCTATTAGAAGGATAAGGAGTCATGCAAACGATTGGGGTGTTTAGAAAGGGAGAAAAATAGCAGGTGATGGCTGAAGGGTAAGGGCAGCTTCTTGAGAACCTTGATTGTCTCACTTTTGGGTCTAAGTGATCATCAAAGGATTTAGGCAAGAAAGGGGACACGATTACAACTGCATTTTTAAAAAGATCATTTGGCAGTTGATGGGGGCAGGGATGAGAGGAGGGTGGTGAATTAGAAGTCTGTCATTAAGCTAAGTAAGGGTAAAGGAGAGATGACAAAGGCCTATTTACTTTGTTCTTTCTCCTACCAGTCTGTAAACTCTAAGCCAGCAGGGCGCCCGTCTGTCTTGTTTTGTGTCTCCCGGACTAAGCAGAAAGCTTGCTTAATGTTTATTGAAAGAATGGAGGAAAGGGAATGAAGGCGGAGGCATTTTGAAGGACTGGGTTTAAGAGTCAACTACCTTGTAAATGTTGATAATGATGACAGCAGCCAAGAGAGTGGGGCGACAAGGAGACCTCTTTCCCCTGCTGAAGCTTCCCTTAGGAGCCTTGGGGAGGGGGTATTCTCAATGAATAAATAATGTACACAGGTTTTGGGGGGTTTTTTGTTTGTTTTTTAAAAGTCCTTGGTGTGTTTGGTTCCTGGCACTTCCTGTGGCCTTTTCAGTCCACAAAGGGAAGAATTAGCTTAAAGGACTAAAAGCTGGATTAACTTTTTAGTTATTTTTTAATATAGGAATGCACATTTCTCTGCTCTAGGACCAGTATTCCCAATGCACAAAGAAAACGGGATTGCCGTCGGCCTCCGACCCCGAGAGGATCACTTTCATGGGGTGGGGGCCGATGACCCTCGAATTCTCGGGGCCCTGTGAGTTCCTACCCAAAGCAAAGAGGGCAGCCCGTCTCCAAACCTCTCTCCCAGTCCTCCTCGTTCCCACACATCCGATTACTTGACCACCACCCCCAGCTCCGCCCTCTCTCTTCCCACCTCCTCTTCCTGCTCCCCCGCCCCATTTCCTTCCCCTTCGCCCGCCCCCTCCTCTCTTCCACCCAGAGACCGACACCCTCCCCGGTCCGCTACATCCCTGCCCTCCGCTCTTCTTCCTCCTCCCTTCCGTCAGCGCCCCTCTTGGGAGGCCAGGGCAACCCCGTGCCTCGTTTGCCCAATGAGGAGACAGCATAAGGTGGGGCGGGACTTGGGCCGGAGCGGAAGTGGTGGCCGGAGCGGAAGTGGAGTTGCCGCAACT
>NW_026000026.1:3749828-3817637 GCF_001458135.2 Marmota marmota marmota
GGGCGGGTGCGGCTCCGTACTGCGCTGAAAGGGACGGTCGGGCGTGGGCCCCGGAAACGCCCCCCCTGCACACCCTACCTAGCCCCCCTCTCTCCCTGGGATTCGGTGGGCGCGAACCGTCTCCTTCATCCCTGTCACGACTGCTCCGTGCATTCTGCTTCCAGAAACTGAAATCTCACCACGCGGGCGAGTTTCCGAGCCCCAGCACCCCTGCTGGGCTCCCCCGGAGGAGTAAAGGGTTTAACCTTGGCGGACTGCAGGGGAAAACCCCCTCCCACTTTGCAGTAAAGACGTTTCATCATCTTTCAATGGTTTGGGAGCTTGGTAGGACGGAGATTCCCTGGGAAAAGCAGGGTTGAGGTTTGAATCAAAAATGGATTCACTGGAACCGGGTACTGAGTCAGGCGGGATCCCCAGGAAGAAAAAAATACCACAGGCTGAGTAGTGGAATACCGCCCCATGTTATTTAGTGACATCTAATGCCAGAATCTTTTGTGTCCTTGCTCCAAATTCCCCCATCCATTTTTCGGTCTGAAATTTGCCTGATGGCCTCCCGGGTGGGGAATGGGTGGGCGTGATGTGGATTCTTTTTCATCAGATGAGTACATCTTTGTCTATTGCAAATGGAGAACTTGCATGTAATGGGGGTTTCAAAGGTGGCAGCATTAGTAAGACAATTTGCCAACCTTTCTTTAAAAATGCATGTCTCTTGTCCTTACCTTCACTGCATTTCTCTTTGGTAAGGCTAGATAGCATCAGGCTCTGATTTTACTTGCCCTGTGTGGGAGATGGAATTTGGCAAGGTGATGTTATGAATATATAAAATCAGCCGGTCACAGGAGCCAAAACAGAAAGGTGAAGAAGCATTTACAAAAATATGAGGGTTGTCTGCACTTCTCATTGTCTCGGTTGTTCATATGAAACCACATACATATGCAGTTTATAGAACTGAACACATGGTTACTCAGCTTTTCGCATTTTCCTATTGAAAATTTATAAGTATTATTTGTTCTTGGTGGTGAATTTCTTCTTGACTGCCTCCAGTGCACCACATTTCTTAGGGCTGTCTCAGTTGTCTGAACCTGTTTTTCTAGGATCCTTGTCCTTAGCTGCACACAGAATGGTGAGTGTGAAACCTGTCAATTTTGTTGGGTCTAAGTTAAAATCTTTTTTTTTTTTAAATGGGAAAAAAAAATATATATATATATATATATATATATATATATTTAGTTGTAGATGGACACAATGTCTTTTTATATGGTGCTGAGGATCGAACCCAGGGCCTCACACATGCTAGGCAAGCCCTCTACCACTGAGCACAACCCCAGCCCCTAATTTAAAATCTTAAGCATGGCTTTCTAAATGGTAGCAACTGCAGAATTATTTTCCTGGCCTCTGCCTTCAGTGAGATAAGAAACCATTCACCCATCTTACAGATGAAGACTTTACCAAAAATGAGGTGATTTGGCCTAAACCACATATCTATTTGCAAATTGAATATTCTCTTTTGTCAGTAGCAAATATTTATGGACCATCAGCCTCTGGAGTATGGCTCCTATGGCTTCTACCCTATAATCTTCTGAACATTTCCCATCATGCAGTGCTTGTGTTATGTTGAAGCCATTTTAGAATTGGAGCTCTATAGATCTGGGAGGCAGCCTCTGTAAACCAGGCTGAACAAATTCCCTTGATGCTAGTTCCCCAGGCAGAGTCTCTAAGAGATTTGGGCTGTGGCAAAAAGTGCATTTTCCCCACTTGACTGTTGATACAGAAACAGAAAGAGTGCTGAAGTTGAAGTTAAATAAATTTGATATAGTTCTTGCCTGCAGTATTTTCTAGCTGTGTAATCTTAACAATGTTAATCATTCTGGTTTTTAGCTTTCCTAACTTTGGAGTTTTCATGAGGCCTTTTTACAAACTAAATTGTTAAATATAAGCTCTTAATTTTGTTGTTTTTTAATCACAGAGTTCACTTTTCTTTTTTTCTCTAGTTACATTCTGTGAAGACCCAACCCTGCTTTTGTACATGTTGCTTTGAAAAAAATGATATATCATTATAGAACTTCTTTTACATGTACAAATCCAGCCTTTCTGAATCATTTTCTCATCTGTACAGTGCAAATGGTAATGCAGTCTTTGATACATTATGACATACTCAAAATAAGCACCTGGAATATAAATTTTTAAAAATATTAGGTTAAATTTGTTTATTCATTTTTTTGCCATGTTGGCAATTGAACACAGGGTCACACACAAGCTAACGGACAAGCAGTATCACTGAACTTCATCCCCAGCCCCTTTTAAATTGGTAACATAAAAACTCTACATATAAATGATGTTCTATGTGATATTTCAGTACATGTATGTATCCTATAATATTTAAATCAGATTAAACAAAGTTCTTCCAGGTTTTTGAGATATATAGTATATAATTGTTATCTATAGTCACCCACCCTACTGTTACATCAGAACTTCTTACTCCTATCAAACTTGTAACTTAATACCCATTGATCAGGGCTGGGGATGTGGCTCAAGCGGTAGTGCGCTCGCCTGGCATGCGTGCAGCCCGGGTTCGATCCTCAGCACCACATACAAACAAAGATGTTGTGTCCGCCGATAACCAAAAAATAAATATTAAAATTCTCAAAAAAAAATACCCATTGATCAACCTTTCTGTAGTATATATTTTTAATAGTTTTTGACCATATGCATGAACGTACACGTATTTAGTTATAGCATATGTGCTATATAACATAGAATCCACTTATTTGTAATGTTCACCAACTGATGAAGTAGCATTAGGTATAATTATAATAGCTAGCATTTGTAGCATAAACTGTGCACTAAGCACATATATATTAACTCAGTCTTTGTAACAGCCAATAAGAAGTAAGTACTGTTAGCCTCATTTTGTAGATGAGGAAACTGAGGCACAGAAGAGTAATTTTTTCCAAGGATACCAACACAAGGTAAGTACTGGAATTGGGAATCAAACCCAGGTGGTTTGGCTCTAGGGAATGATAGATTTCTACTTATGGAATAACGTCTATATTTTATGGTGAATACCATTTAGTCCTTCATTTTTCTTTACATATATCCTATTAAAGTAAATGTATTTAAACTGAAGCTATAGCTAATTTTAAAGACAGGTATACTGTGATTTATTGGGGGGTATACCTTTTCTGGCCTGTGGGAATGATACTTTTGGTGTGCATCAGGAAACAAACTTCTGCAAAATCCAGTTTTTCTGGTACTTGCTTCAGACCAGGGAGAAGGTTCATCAGCTACCTTTGTCGCACACAGTTCCAGGTTCTTTATCTAATAGAATTTGATCATGGTCATCGTTATATACTGTTCATCATACTACTTTTTTTTTTTTGGTTGATTTTTAGGTTTTCTATATATTGTCGGGGTAGAGTAAATGAGGGAAAGATCTACATAAGTAGAGAGAAAATTTTAAATTATTACATCTTGTTATGCTGCCTGCTCATGTGGTAACAAAGTACTTTTCCCCTAAATGAGGATACCTTAGAGAATGAACTAAAATTTCATTGTAGAGGGACTTTTAAGTTGCTTGGTTTCTACACTCCTCTAGGGAGAGATGACAGTTCACACATTAGGGGGCAGGAAATCACACTTATGTAATAGCAACTTTTAAGTTTTAGAAGCATTTTAATTGCTGCATGAATATAGGATCCTCATAGTCATCTGCACATCAGGATGGAGAAACTAACAGCTGGAGCTAGGTACTGAGGGGAGTTTTCTAAGGGGAATGCTTAAAAAGGATGAATAGAATACAGTGCTTTATTTCATGATATGTGTGCTCAAAGTGGATCATGATAATGCTTTCTCTACCAAAGACCTTCTAAAAGAGGCATGGTCACATGTTTCAAATACTTGTAATGAGATGAAAATGAATGATGGCTTTGCAGAGACAAGTTATTCCAGCAGTTCTTTATTTTGTGATTTTTTTTTTTTCCTGTCCTTGTTGTTTATTTCATTGTTTTCTGTAGGCAACCCAAGAAGAGTTATTTCTGAATGGCCTTGACCAGGACAAACTTATTAAAGGGCAAAATAAATTAGATGTGAACCCTATCCATTATTATTTTTTGCCCTTCATTGAGAACTTCACCTTAAAGCTTGTTTGATGAGTTTTTAAAATATATACCAACTTTGCATGATTCTTCAAAAAATTGATGTCTGTTTTTTCCTGGGAATAATAATTGATCTTTAGAAGACATTGAGAAAAGAACATTAGTTTTAAAATTAATGTTGGTTTAGCTATAGCTGTGTGACTCTAAGTGAGTTACTCTTTATAAAAGGGAACAGTGTCACCTACTTCATAAGAATACTTAGGATTAAATGAGTTGCTATAAATCCCTAAGTGCTTTGTCCATTTGAACAGACCATAAACAATGGATATTTTTATTAAGCCCAATAGCTAACTGATTGGATTTCTGAATGGAAAAGATAGATGGTATTTCAAAGATTTGTTGAAACTCCATTTGAATCTATAAATATGGTGATAGGTACCGAAAAATATTAGTCAAAAGGCATATTGTTGTCTCCTGATTAGAGCTGACTCTTCAAACAGTAGTCTAAGATAGACTATATGTACAGTGTATTTTATAGATTAGATGTCATCTACCTGCCCCTGTCCACATGGGCAATAATAACTTGTTCACTTCGTTACAAAAATGTGTCACTTGATTAAGTGATTTGCTGTTCAGTGTGGTAGGCATTGAGCTCTATGTTGAGTATCCAAATACAAGAGTCTGGATTCCTGTCTTAAGCTCATAATCCAGTGTGGAGTCAACAAAGACATTTACAATAAATCAATGTGTACCCATTTTAGAAATAGGCGTAGGTTAATTAACATGTGTCTTTCTTTTTAAAAAAAAAAATCTTCAAAGAAAGCAATTTAGAATTGAAAGAAATAAGATACATAGTAAATGCCCCTTCACTCATTGACCATTTATTTTTTAACCTTTGTGTAGGGTATACTTTGGCTGCCATTTATTTGGGTGCTTAAATTTAATCATGGCTAATTGGACATAATTAACAATGGTATTCAAAATTGATGTGAAAGAAGGAATTCTGAAATACAGGTACAGTTTCCCCTCACCATTCAGTGTTCACCAGACATAAAGTTAATGATTTTGTATTTCAGATAACATGTTATGTTTCTAACGAAGAACCTGCAAATGTTTGAATGAAATGAAATTTATTACAGGACTCTACTTTGTGTGTAGAAAGGCACACAGACATTTTTAGAGTAGGTGTTTTTCAGTGAGTAGTTTTCTTTGAGAGCCAGGAGTACTTGACTTTTTCTGGATAACACCCACTAGCCAGCTGGTCCTGCTGACTTTCTCAGTCCCTCCTGCTGGAGCTTGGCAGGTTTTCCCTTCAGCAGAGTGACTCCAGAGCTGTAACTTCTACTTCATGGTTCTGTGGTTGCTCTATCTGGAATGATACATCCGACTGCTGTTCAGAATTTGCAGTCAGTTCTTTACCCCACTGAGACTTTGAGCCTAGGTTTTCAAGATGCTCCTGTCTATTGCCATCTATGCTAGCTGGCGAACTAATGCAGGGTTCACAAAGTCTGACTATTCCAATAACTCAAGAAAATGACAAAGAAAGCACGCAACCACACAGAATTACCTTTTCAATATTTTGGAGACGACTCTGCAACCTTAAGGGTCCATGGAAAGAGAGAGAGCCGCTGGAATTTTTTTTTCTTATATAGGGAACATACAAGGGGTGGTTCCATGGAACATTCTATCCCAAAAAGGGCAAAGGGGTAGGATTACAAAGGAACGGAAGTGTAGCTTAACCCCTGCAGGTGAGGCCTGCACCTGGAGCCACGCCTTGTTATCTGAGCTGGGGTAACGCCCAAGTTACTGCCACCTGGCAGTCATGCCAGACTGAAGGCAATAATTGGTCAGTGTCCTGGGGCATCAGGACCTAAAAGTGTCTGCATCCATGGCACCTGTCAGTTTCCTCTCTGGATTAATAATTGTTCTCATTCCTTTTTCCACTTTGGCCTTTGCTTTCTGTCATTTAGAAAAACATACTGTACTTTATGCATACATCTGTTTTCCTGTCACCACCTGGAGTTTCCTTTCTCTCTCTTAACCACAGCTCTTCATCCCATAAAAGGAATTTGGGACCTATATACTTTTGAAGTAAACCACTTTCCTCTAATTCTAGCAGGTAGCTTTTCTGAGGAGAAGCATTGTAACCCACAAAGGTATGACATTTTCTTATGTTCCAACTATTCAAGTTTATGTTCTGGGAGGGAAGGTCATACAGCTTTCATTTCTTTTGAACTACTCTCAGTGACTAATCCAGAGTTCTTGGAAATAATCTATTTTTTTTTTTTCCTTTTGCAGTTCTTTCAACACACATTGATTATATGCACTACATTTTTGTGAAGTAGTTTATGAGTAAGCTTTTATTTTGACTAGCACCAGATAGGCATTTTATGTGCATTATTTTATTTGGTAGCTGTTAATATCTACTTTTAACAGTGAGGAAACTGAGATGCAGAGAAGTTATAATATGGAAATATGGGGGGGGGGGTCGCTTAATTTCTCTATAGAAGCCCGGATTTGTTGTATGTAGGGCTTTCCTGAAACAGATTCCACCAGTATGTTTTATATAAAACTTGGGTAATTCCAGATATATAAGAGATGATCGAATCCTCATTTTAAATTTCTAACTCAGTGTTATTTTAGAATTGAGTGCTTTGTTTTCCTCAAATATAAAATATAGTTGAAAGTTAATGATGGCCACGGCCATCATTTTCAATCTGTTTTTTTGGGGTGGAGGATACTGGGGATAAACTCAAGCACTAACTCACATCCCCAGCCCATTTTTGTATTTTATTTAGAGACAGGGTCTCACTGAGTTGCCTGGGACCTTGCCAAGTTTTTGAGGCTGGCTTTGAACTTGCAAACCTCCTGCCTTAGCCTCCCAAGCCGCTGGGATTTTAGGCTTGCGCCATTGAGTCCGGCTCATTTTCAAATTCTTTCTTCCTTTACAGTGCCCTTTAAAATATATGTATACACACATAGCACGCACAAGCATATATATAGTGAGAAAGATTGATTATAGTCATTTTTTTTGTCCTTATCCTTGGGTATCGCCTTTGGACACTGGGAAATAACTTCTCAGAATTTTGACCCTGATTAGAAAAACTTAGGCAAAGAATTGAGATGGTGGGGCTATGTTGGTTATTAGATACTCTTGTTCCAGCATTTGTTATCTGGGCTAGGGTTTCGTTTCTTTGAAGGAAATAGTTATTTTGTTGACACCTTTAGAATTATTTTTCATAGCTTTCTGTTTCTCTAAACCTCTAACTTCTGTTTTTTAAAAAGTTTTTCTTATAAAACAAATTATTTTGTACTCCTGGTGCTTATCACAGGCTGTGTTCTTTTATGACTCATAGATGGTCATGTAGTCTTGTGCCATCTTACTTTCTCTTTTTTTAAATCATTTCCCTATTGTTGTATATTTAAATGTTTTTCACTATGCAATTGCTATATTTATTAGCAAATGCTTCCTAGTCCTCTGACTTGCTGCATCAGGTTACTTCGGACAGATTGACACCTGTCACTACCATATGAGAGTGCTTGGTAACTTTATTCTCAAGCATGTCGTTATCTTCTTGAAATATGCCAGGCACAGGAAAACTCTCTTAGCTCACTGCAGAGCTAGGACACTCTCCCTGCAACCCCCCACCCCACCCCCAACTTTGTCCTGCAATGAGTTTGTCTACTGTGGTATCTTTGACTCTCTGAGAGTGGTACTGGGCTTGATGACCAGTCTATAGTCCTTTATAAAGCTCAGAAGAAAAATTATATCCTGATGATAAACCATCACTAGTTGTCATCTCTAGAAAATTTAATTAGGAACTTATAAATATAAGGGTCAGTTAACATGTATTCCCATTTTTATTTCATTGAGGGGTTATTTCCTGTGCAAGAATAATTTAGACTTGCTTTTTCTACTCATGGGCTTGTATATTTAAAAACAAATCCAGCTGGGCATGGTGGTGCACACCAGTAATCTCAGCTACTCCAGAGGTTGAGACAGGAGGATTGCAAGTTCAAGGCCAGCTTTGGTAATGTAGTGAGACCCTGTCTCAAAATAAAATGGGTTGAGAATGTAGCTCTGTGATAGAATGTCCCTGGGTTTGATTCGCAGTACTGATTGATAGTTCACCCACTTGCTTGCTCAGTGGTAGAGTGATCCTGGGTTCAGTCTCCAGAATGGATAGATGGATAAACAGATTTTTTTAAAAAATCCAACCTCACAGCATTTTGTGGGTTTAAGCAGTGATGTTACCATAATAATAATACCTCAAAACATTTGTACACTATGCTTTTCATTCATATATATATATATATATATTTTTTTTTTTTTTTGAGTTGTGGATGAACCTTTATTTGTTTATTTTTATGTGGTGGTACTGAAGATTGAACCCAGTGCCTCACACTTGCTAGACAAAGCACTCTACCACTGAGCCACAACCCCATTCCCATGCACTGTGTATTACTTAAGAAGAGTTTGCACATCTAATGTTCTTTAATTCCCTATCTGTCATATTCACAGCAACTCTCTTAAGGGAGATGCTCTTGTCTTTGTTTTTTAGACTGGAAGACTAGGATGTAACAAGGTCTTAAGTCTGTGTAGTGGCAGATTGTGCTGTGATACAGCCCTGTTGCCTTTCTGCTGTACCAGCATACATAGGCAGGCTGTGTTCTTTGCTATCCCAGTAATGAGTGTTGAAAAATTTACCGGATACATATTTGAGTATGAGTCTTGTACTGAGCACAGTTTTTGACACTAAGTGTGAAATAAATATGCAGTTTTCCTTGGAGGAAACATGTGAAACTGTAAATGGTTTGGTTTTCATCATCTGTACCATAGACTATCATAAAGAAACTCTCCATATGTATTTGAGGTATAGGCATGGTAGACCAATGTGTGCTTTCTGGCCCTGGATGGTTGGCCAGGGTTTGCATAGGCAGGAATTAAAGAGTATAGAAGAGCATTCTACATGAAGAGAACAACAAAAGCAGTTTTTAGTATGTTTGAGCATGGCATTTTATAGGTCATGTGGTGATGTCCAGCCTGAGAGAAGGGTACATGGAGAACAGTGGGTGAGAAAGCCTGGTTGACCAGGAAGAGCCAAGTTATGAGGACCCTGAAAGCCAGGTGGAATGTGGACTTGGTGGAGTGACCAAAAGTGCTGAAAGTTATTGAGTGAAAGTACAGGCAGAGCTAAAGAAGTAGTTTAGGAAGAGTGATTTTGAAGTAGGGCCAGAAACACAGAGTGAGGTGCAAATACGAGTTTTCAATATGCTTGAGGAATAGAAGCTTTGAATTTCTTTAGAAAAGAGAAGGCTACCAAATTTGTAGTTTTATTCTTTTTAGGGTTTATCCATTCATTGGATAGCTATTTGTTCTTACTGATTATGTGCAGGATGTTGTGGGATATATTCCCAAAAGGAGCTTGTATAGGAAGGGACTTGAGGTATATACAAATAATTTTAATACTGAAGAAATGTGATAAGACATGACAGGTATAGATCAAGTGCTTTGTGAGAGTCATTTTATCTTAGAGCAGTATCATTCAGTAGAAACAGAATGTGAACTATATGTAATCTGAATTTTTCTTTAAAGAGGACTGAGGGTATAGCTCAGTAGTAGAGCCCTTGCCTAACCTGTGCAAGGCTCTGGGTTTAGTACCTAGTATTACAAAAACAAAAACCCAAGTGAAATTAAAAATTTTATTAATTTCTGTACAATAACCAAAATATTATGATTTCAGTGGGTGACACTAGTCACATTTCAAGTGAATAGCCACATGTGGTTCTGGTATTACACAGCTTGGGCTTAAGAAAGGTTTCTTGGAGGAGGTGGCCTTTGAGCCATGCTCTGAAGAACTTTATATTCCAAGTGAGTGGGGAAGGCCATTCCAGATAGAGGGATTGACTTTAGTGAGTCAAGATAGAAAATCACACTTTGTATGTAAGTGTGAAACACATATTGTGTGGCAGGCATTTTATGGGAAAAATCTGAGAAGATAGGTTGGCAAGCATTCACTGATAGGGTGGGCATTGAGATCTGATTCTGCTCTCCAGCAGAAAATAATAATTTTGAGCAGAAAGTGACTTGATCTGGGCTTTTAAGAAGATGGGGCTGGTAGGGAAGTTACTCAGTGGTAGAACATTTGTGTAGCACGTGAGGCCCTGGGTTCAATCCCTAGTACCACAAAAAAGATGGTCTCGTAGCAAAGATGTGAAGGGGGCTGGAGATAGAGACTGAAACCAGTGGGTATAGGGAAAGATGATGGATGGGAGATTTATTGGAGATGTAGAAAGAGGAATGGTTTCATTTCTCCCTTGTCTACTGCCTTGCTCCAAACTGCTGGGTGTTGTGTAACCCATTTCCTGTTGAAATTGGTCTAGCTGCTTCAAAAATCCATGTTATATAAGTCAAAAGTTATGTAAGCAGTAGACATCAGGACATTTGGCTATGGATTTTGTTTGTTTTAAATTGTTTCTGTGTATATGTAGAATTAAAATTTTTTGAAATGGGTAGATACATGAATAGTTTTTTTTTTGTTGTTGTTGTTTGTTTTTTAATATGCATTTAGTTGCACGGTAACATGATGATTTTCAATCTCTAGGAACTCTTATGATGATCCCAGAGAAGCTTGAAATAGTTGGCCTCAAATCAGAAAGGCCATGTTTTATTTTAGGAAATAGGGTGAGGACATTTGGGAGGTCTCAAAGAGTACTCAAAATTCTTCAAAGTGTGAGTTAAATTTTAAATGCTTGAAGAAGGAGAGAAAAGGGGGTTGAAGGGGGTACTTAATTTGGGCTTAGTTAGGTCGAAGAGCTTTGTGGCATCCTTCAGCAAGGTCCGTCCCTCATATTTCTATTATTATACGGTATGGGATAGCTTATCTTTGAGTTGGCTTTTGCCCAGAAATTTATTATTTGGAATCTTTCATAGGTAGAATTGCATCAGTACTGTTGTATGAACTTTGAGATGGACCTCTAGTGACTTATAACTGCAGACTGTAAATTGAGTCATTGAAAGTTGGTTTCCTCCTGCTGTGCTTGGTACTTTCAGGAATAACAATTGTACGATTATTTAATAATATATAGGAATTATCCTGATCCCAAAAACTTTATGGTCAAGAAAATTAGGTATACTGAAAACATGTAATTTTGGGATGAAAGGATATTTCTTTCTTGTATTAAAGTAGACTAGGTTATCTCTTAGTAACACTCTATACTGGATAGTTACCCAGGGACTTGGGCTGACAGTCCGTGCTTTTATGAGTGCATCATCTAGAACACATTTTAGGTGGATGCTGTAAGAGAAGAAAGCTTGGGGAACTACATGCAGGATTTTCACAGTTTGAGCCTGGAAGCAGCATCATTTCTGCCTGTGTTGATTGGACAGAGCTGCTGACTCCTAACTGCTGGGGATGTGCTGGGATGTGTAGGGAAGCAGCAAATGGAGTCTTTCCTGAGGATTACTATCTGCTGTAGTTACATTCTAGTGTCGTGAGTGAAGATGTCATAGATCTAGGCAAGACTTACTTCACTAAATGTAACCTTACAATTAGCAAGTTGTATATAGGAGGTAACTCTGAATATGATTTAGATAATAAGCAGTAGGAAGAAAATTCATAGTTCTGAACTAGAGAATCAACTCTTTCTAAATTGCCTGGATATCTTTGTGCTTCATTTGATAATGCATTTTTGTGTGCTTGGGCCTCATGTTTAGAATTTCTCTCTTTAAAATTAAAAAATGAGCTGGAGCCAGGCATGGTGGTATGTGCCTGTATTCTCAAAAGCTCAGGAGGCTGAGACAAGAGAATCACAAGTTCAAAGCTAGCCTCAGAAACTTAGTGAGGCCCCAAGCAACTTAGTGAGACCCTTCTCTAAATAAAATATAAAAAGGGCAGGGGATGTGGCCCAGTGGTTAAGCGTCCCTAGGTTCAATCCCTGGTGCCTGAAAGAGGATGGGTATGCTGGGTGAGGTGGTGAACATTTCTGATTCCAGAGATTCAAGGTTGAGGCAGGAGGACCACAGGTTTGAGGTCAGCCTGAGCAGTTTAATAACCTGTCCCAAAATAAAAAGTAAGAGGGGCTGAAGATGTAGCTCAGTGGTAAAGCACCCCTGGATTCAGTCCTTAATACCACAAAAATCAATAAATGGATAAGCATATTTTTACTCTATGGCATAGAGGGATATATGTAAATTTAAGCTAACAGTATGTAAACTAACTTTTAATAGTAAATCATTTTTAATTGCTTTTTTCAAAAAAAATTATTGCACTTTCTAAGATTATTGTAGTGGAGAACTAACTTAAGGTGAGGTGATTAAGAGGCGTTCACTGATTGGTCTGTATAAAGGGTTCAATAAAATAATAAACTGAAAACACTGAGATTTTTGTTTTGAGAAAATCTAAATGAACTTCTGTGGTTCAAATAAATTTATTTAAGTTCTGTTTCTATACATCCTGTATACTTTTTATTTTTTGCAACCTATACCTAAACAAAATTAGTACCTGGTATTTGTATATAATGCTTTAAACTTTTCATAGTACTTCATGTATATTAGGTCACTTGTCCTTGTAAGAGCCTCTTTGAGAGAGTTGGTAGTGTTCTTGCTTTCCAATAAGGAAACTAGAGCTCTCAGGTTAAGTGATCTAACCAAGATCATTGCCCTCTGAGTAGGAGAGCTAGTGATCGGTAGAGCCCAAGTCCATCCACCTTGATTCATGATTCTTCTCTTTGGTGTGTGTTGGAAAATTAATTGACCCAAATAAAGGCCTTAGCAAAGTACCTGACAGTATAGATGCTTAGTGCGTGATCTGTAATGTCGATGGCATTTGGAGCTAGATGTTTCACTTTTGGGTAGGCTTTCCAGAGGGGTTGCAAGAAGATTCACACATGTATTTCCTGGGCCCTGAAGCCTGACATCTGCTTTTCTTTTCTCTTGCTCTTGTTCTAGGGAATGACCATGGACAAAAGTGAGCTGGTACAGAAAGCCAAACTCGCTGAGCAGGCCGAGCGCTATGATGACATGGCTGCAGCCATGAAGGCAGTCACTGAACAGGGGCACGAACTCTCCAATGAAGAGAGAAATCTGCTCTCTGTCGCCTACAAGAATGTGGTAGGTGCTCGCCGTTCTTCCTGGCGCGTCATCTCCAGCATTGAACAGAAAACAGAGAGGAATGAGAAGAAGCAGCAGATGGGCAAAGAGTACCGTGAGAAGATAGAGGCGGAGCTGCAGGATATCTGCAATGATGTTCTGGTAAGGGGCCAGTGCTTCTCTTTAAAGAGTGACTTCTAAATAGTATTAACACTGTCCAAATGCAAACTCTCAAACAGCTTATGAGAAAGAGTGTCTGAGTATACTGGAAAGCTGAAAAACCATTTACAACCCACTTTTATGCACATGATATGATTCCCCTCCCTCCCCCCTTTTTTGCTTGATCAGAGGTTGTTCATCACTTCTGGGCTATTTTCCTCCCTTATCAGAAAAGCTTGTGAAAAACAGGAGGATTTAGTCAACATCTTTTCTTTAGAAATTGAGGCCAGATAGACAGGATTTTAGATGCAGCCACAGATAGGCTATTCTCTATAGTCATCTGAGTAGTGATGTCATCTCCTGTAGGGGAGGCAGGATTAAAAAGCTGAGCTGCCTTTCATCCTCTCCCCAGCCATGCCTTCACAGTGGAGAGTCCTGATTTTGTCTGAAAATTAGGCACATTCCTCAAGTTCAGTATGCGTTCCAAAGCCAAATCGAAGGTGGTTTGGGGATTCTCCTTTCCAGTGTTTTATATAAGTTAGAGGGAGATTGTTGACTCTCTGTGACCACAGTTTGGGGTTGGATGGGAGGGGTGCATATCCTAGAGCAAATCATGATCATATTGTCTTTCCCTCACATCCTGAGCCCACTGGGAACTTTTTTTTTCTTCCAGGTGAAATCAGGTAAAAATGAACGGTGAGGGATGCTTTGAAGGGAAAAGGAATTCACACTTGTTGACCTACCTCCTCCCCTGCTGGCTGCCTCTCCGAATTACTGCCCATGACACCTTTCTTTTGAAAAACCAGTACAAAGCTTGTCAGTCATCAGGCAGTACTTCTCATCCCTAACCCATAAGGAGTTACACTCTGTCTGCAAAGAATATTAAAATGACTACTGCCCCTTGCGTCTTCTTAAATCCCCTTATAATTAAGCTTTGCATTGAGCTTCTCTTTTTATTAGATTCATGGTGTAAGATAAACAGTATCATGGCTAAACTTGTTGCCTGTTGGTAATTTGGGGGTTTGTTAATGGTGCACTAATTCCTGAATGTTAGGTACATCTGGTATTCAGATGAAGTATGGCATGCATTCCAAGGGCAAGAAAGTTCCATAATTCCTGAAATGTAGACCAGCTTTTAAGAGCATCTGAAAGAATGTGAAGAAGAGCATGGTACTTACTGCCTCTTAACCAGTTTTTCAGGATGCCACATTCTAAAACAACTCTTCGAAAATATTGCTCTGTATACGAAGCTTGGACTCCTTCAGAACTACTTTTGTTGTAAGCATAAATGTTTAAAGGAATTTATTATTAATAATAGTATTAGACTCTTTTGAGTGCTTACTGCGTGCCAGCCATCGTGTTAAGCACTTTATGTACATTAGCTCACTTGTCCTCAAGTTTACCCTAGAAGGTGGCCATTGTGATCCCCCATTGTACAGCCAAGCAAACTCAGGCTTGGGTGAGAAGGCAGTCGGTCCAGGGTGATAGAGACAGCAGGCAGAAAAGGGGTTTCTTCCCAGGTCAGATTGATTCTGAACTTAGTTCTTGGCAGTTTTGTTCTATTATCACTTTTTTCCTCCCAGAATGGAAAAATATTTTTCCCCTAAGTTAGGGCAAAGTAAAATCACTCTGATCTTATCACCTAGAGGACCATTGTGAACATAATCCTTCCAGGTTTTTCCCCTATGTATTTGTGTGCCTGTACACATAGATATTTTAATATCAAATATGGCTTTTGTGTTTTTATTCTGCTTTTTCACTCAGATTTCTTTTGAGAGCATTTCCATGTTATCAGTGTAGTTCTACATCATTTTTGCATAGCATTGCATTGTAATAGCTGTGTTTTAATGAACCCCTTATGGATGGTCAAAGTGACTTTTAACTGAAGAATATGGGCATCTGCTGTTATGACCTAAACAACATTTAGTCTTGGATTTTTAAAAAAAAAAGTTATTTTTAATTTTCAAAAAAATTGGTAGTGGTAGTTTGTATCTTGAATCTCAAATATAATTTTAGAATCATGTAAATAATTCAAAGTTCTTAATAATGTGAATCATTTTTTAGGAGCTGTTGGACAAATATCTAATTCCCAATGCTACCCAACCAGAAAGTAAGGTGTTCTACTTGAAAATGAAAGGAGATTATTTTAGGTATCTTTCTGAGGTGGCATCTGGAGATAATAAACAAAGTAAGTAACATTTAAACAAATTTGACCAATAGTGGAGCTAGTCTCCTTTTGTAAGGACTTCAACAATTTTTGCTTTTGTCTGTGCATCATAGACATTAGATGATGTCACAGTAATCAAAATGTAAAAGACCATTGTGCTGTGAGGAATGAGGTTGTGGGGGTTGACAAATCAGAATGTGTCTAAGGAGTAAATGTGGAGGGCGTTAAAAAGTCTGATGTGTAGTGAGTGCATTTGAAGAGCTCTTTTTCTTGGAAATTATTTGATAGCTGTCTTTTTAGAAACAGAACTTTAAAGTATAGTAGTCTACTTTTATGTACAGTTTTGTTTTCTCCAGTTTCAGTTTCTTAAGGCCAACTAAGGCCTGAAAACATTAAATGGAAAATTCCAGAAATAAACAGTTCATAAGTTTTAGATTTCACCCTGTTCTGAGTAATGGGATGAAGTGTTATATCATCCTCCTCGGGATGTGAATCATCCCTTTGGCATATGCACCTTGTATATATGTTCCCTGCCTATTGGTCTTTTAATTGTCATCTTACTTATCAGATTGACTGTCATAGTATGGCCATGTTTGTGTTAAGATAACCCTTATTGTACTTAATGACAAAGCACAAACTCCTATTACAGTATATTATAATTGTTCTATTTTATGATTGTTGTTAATCTCCTACTGTGCCTAATTTATAAATTAAACTTTATAGATGTACATACAAGGAAAACAGTTAAATGAGGTTCAATACTATACATTCACTGGGGATCTTGGAACATACACTCTGCAGATAAGGGAGACATATAGTGATGCATTTCTTTTGTCACAAGGATATTGTGATAGTGGTGCTGTGATAGTGTTAACAGCTGTGTGTCCCTGCTGTGTGCCAAGTGCTTTAAAGTCTTGTTTATTCTCTCACAACTTTGAGTTTAGATGGGAGTCTATTCGTTTTTTGTTTTTGTTTTTATTGTTGTGGAGATTGAACCCAGACCTTGTGCATGTGAGGCATGCACTCTACCCACTGAGTTATATCCCCAGCCCCATTTTTCTAATAAAGGAAACCAGGGATAGAGAGTTATTCTCAGCTGTGTACCTAGTGAATTAAAAGTTGGGAATTCAGTTTGGGTCTATCAACTCCGAAACCCCTTATTTTTCTATGTTCCATCTTGTTAAAGATTATGTTTCTTGATTGGTTTAATAGACTTTGTTATATTCGTCATTGTTTCCCCTGGAGCACTTAATATATTTTTACTTGACTTAGAATAAACATTTAGCAAATGTTTGATTGAATGGTAGAGACACTGACATCTCATTTTGATGGATCATTTACATCAGCCCACTTTGTCAAAATACTGTGATTGTGAATCCAGTTTATGATGCACCATGTGGGAGAAGCAGCCTTTAATACTTTTCCTCTTTCTTACAGCCACCGTGTCGAACTCCCAGCAGGCTTACCAGGAAGCATTTGAAATTAGTAAGAAAGAAATGCAGCCTACACACCCAATTCGACTTGGCCTGGCTCTAAATTTCTCAGTCTTTTACTATGAGATTCTAAACTCTCCTGAAAAGGCCTGCAGCCTGGCAAAAACGGTGAGAAGGATCCTCCGGTTTCTAATCCTAATAGACTTTTGAGCTTCCTAGTAACTTTTATTGTGGGACATCCTCATGGTCTTGGATTTTTTAGAAGATTTTTTTTTTTTTTTTTAAGGGTAGGATTACGTCTTTTATGAAAGAAATACAGGCCTATTTTTTTGTGATTCCTTCTCAACACTCCTGCTGATTTATTATTATTATTACTACTACTACTACTATTTTTGAGGGGTGGTTGCAGAACATTCCAGGTAAAGGTGGTTTATTGTTTTTCATCAAGCTTTGGGCCTTGGTTTTACATCATCATCCTCCTTCCAATATAGTAGGTTATGGCTGTGTAAATGAAAGAAATCAGACCACATTCCCTCTCTTCTTCCCTTCCTTTCTGTACTGGGAATGGAACCTTCAGTCCTTGTGCATATTAGGCAAGTGCTCTACCACTGAGCTACATCCCCAATACCTACCCTCTTTTAATTTTATTTTTGAGACACAATCTCACTAAGTTGCCCAGGTTGTCCTCAAACTTGTGATCCTCTGCTTCAGCCTTCTGAGTAGCTGGGATTACAGGTGTGCATCCCCCCACTCCCAGCTGGACCACATTTTCTTTGTGTGCTATATTTCCTCCTGTCTTTTTTTGGCCTTTTCTTTATATGTATTTGTAAACATGCTCACAGTTTTTTGTTGTTGTTTGTTTCTTTTCTTTCTTTCTTTCTTTTTTTTTTTTAAGTTTGGAAAAGGTCCTGAAATGAACCCCTTAAATTGCTGCTCTTAACCTATTGAGTCTCATTGTCCCAGATGTGGGACATCTGTAAAAACTTAAATGGAGAAACAGTTATACTGCTTATGATAACTGGAAATAAATATTGTGTTTTTAAAGTTCTGTTCTTTGAGAAAATAACTGAATGATTACAACATTTAGCAAATGTTTTATTGAATGGTAGACACTGATATATGTATTTTCATAAAGATATATAAGTGCTAGGTTATCATTTCCAGCCTATTTTAATATACCTGTGTCAATTTTGTTGAACTATTTGCAGAATTGAAAATTTGGGACTTAGCAGGTTAATTAAATCAGGTTTAGTGAAGTGAGTTTCACTCTTGTACATTTTTTTGTATCTAAGTTTAAAAAAAATTTAAGAGATTTTCTAGAAGAGTTTTTGGTAAATAAAAATTTGTGTGAATTTACCTAGAACAGATGTGCTAGGCTTAACAATAATACTAGTTACTTATTAGATAAAGCCAAGTTTATTAGAAAATCATAATTTTTATTGTCTAGGAAATTTTATCATTGCTGATTGGTGCTTTATAATCACATTATGAAGTTTTATAAACACAAGGCTCCCCCAAAGTACTGTAGAAGGAGAAAAATTATAGTCACTTATTAGAAGGAAAAAAAAAACTCAACTAACAATTCTAAGAACATGTAGATTCTTTGCTGAAGGCTCTGTGTTTTAGGCATTTGATGAAGCGATTGCTGAATTGGATACACTGAATGAAGAGTCTTACAAAGACAGCACTCTGATCATGCAGTTACTTAGGGACAATCTCACTGTAAGTACTACTTTTGGATGGTTTATGGCCTTTCCTATTCACCTGCTAAATAATTCACTGTTATCCAAGATTCAAGAGAGGATTTATACTCCATTAAACATAATTCAGTTAGTTATAGATGACTGCTAAAATTGTGATGTGTATAGTCATCAGTGTCTGCTAAAATTGTGATGTGTATAGTCATCAGTGTATGCAATAATACAGAAGGAATTTTAAACAGTTGATTGAAATAAGATATAGATTGAACCACTCCCACATAAATTTGAGTAGCCCTACTTTGATAATACCTTTTTTTTTTTTTTTCTCTTGCAGCTGTGGACATCCGAAAACCAGGGAGATGAAGGAGATGCTGGGGAGGGAGAGAACTAATGTCTATCATGCTTTGTGATCTGTTCAGTGTCACTCTGTACCCTCCACATTTATCCCTTTGTGCGATAAAACAAACAAACAAACAAAAATTTGTACGTTGACTTCGATTTTTCACAGCCTCAGCCTAGCAAAAATGGTCCATGGTATAAACAGCTGGTATTTGTATCTAAAACTCGAATTGGTCACATAAATGCCACGGCATTCTGAAGTTTTGATTTCATTGATATTGACAGAATTACTGTGTGCTTAATTTTTTTAAACTGAACACTGTGATTATGGGGTTTTGTAACTTAGCAGAACTCTTACTGGTAGAAAAAAATAGACCTGAATTATGTGTAACTTTTTGGAAAGTTTAATCTGATATCAAAATAGTCACTGAAATACAATTCTGTTGTAAAGTTGTACAGAAAGTTATAGAGACTATATTGTGGTGCTGGGACTGGAGTGAGACACATCATTTGGCATCCAAGTTTAATGGTAATTCACAGTAATTCTGCCTGTGGTTCAGGGCTTGTAGACATTTGACCAGTTTGGGCTGTTGCCACTCAAAAGTTCATGACCACAAAAGTCTACAGTGTCTTCCTCTGAGGAAACTCGGATCCTGAAATTGAGATTCTTTGTGGCAGATAGCTGGGTTATGACACTGCAAAAAGGTTCAGTGCTCATTATAACAAGAGTGACTAAGCCCCCTTTCCTACAGCAATATGTTACTGATTTGCAACTTTTCAAAACAATCGGATCTGTTTTCCTTGTTACTACTTAGCTAAAGAAAAACAAGCTATATATCTTATGAACCACCTTATCTGTTTCCTGGGTAAGTCATTTAAGAACAATGTTCTGTAGAGATTGCCTCTCACTGGAGGAGTACTCAAGATATTCCTAACTTGGGGCATTAAATTTTAAAATCTAAACATTCCTTCCCCCATGTTCTTTTGAACTATTGACTTTGTTTTTCTCTTTCCTCTTAAAAATGTATGTCCTTCTGCTTCCTTACATTTTCTTCCTTTGGAAATCTGTATCTTTTGTTTACTTTTTATGCCGTGTGGGCAGAGGGTGCAAGACAGTGGTGAGCATTTTGGTGAGTAAGGCTTGCTTCAGAGTTGAGAAGAGCTTCTCACACCACATCCCAGTCTTCCTCCGGTTCTCAGCACAATTGTTGCTCTTCAGTCATACCACAGTCTGAATCAAAAAGTATTTTTAAATCTCCATGAGTTCTCCCTTTATTGCAACCAACCCTGATAATGCTTGTTAGTGCCTATCACCAGATCTCCAAAGTGTACTCATCCAGCTCAGTTCTCAGACATGTCTACACAAGACCCTATAATGCAGGGAAGTTGCATGGGCACTGCAAAGGAGAGAATCAAGAATAGCCAGGCCTGTCAGTCTCACAGTATCACCCCTTACCCTTAACATTCCATAAAGCTATAGAGTTCATTTGTCCATCTGCTGAAATGAGAAAAGAAAAATTCATGCACTGATTTAAAACAAACCAAAAAAAAAAAAAAAACTAAAAAAAAAAAATCCTTTTCTTTCTAGCTGAACAAAAATGTGCAGTTAATACTTGGCGCTTGAAAATGCAGTAGTGAATGTGGAACCAAGCTGTCTGTATATCTGGTAGCTCTCTGCTTTGTTTTCCTTACCAGTATTCTGCCTAATGTTTGCTTCTGTGATGGTTATATTGCCTAGCAAGCACACCTGTGGTTGTGAAAATAGTATAGCAAAAAAGAAAAATCCCCGGTTATTGATGTACTAGATTTGTGTATGTCTTTTAAACAGTTCTAGTTTCACCTTACACGGAATAATCAGGAAAAAGTGTAAAAACTCAAAAGTGAAATAAAAAATTTTATCAGTTAGTTGCTTGTGAATTGATGTGCCACCACTATCTCTATTGATGCAGAACTAGCTAGGTACTCTGATCACCTATTTTTACTTCTGTTTTCTTGAAAAATGGATAAAACTGGTGGGAGATGGGTACACTCCTGTAATCCCAGCTACTTGGGAGGCTGTTGCAGGAGGATCACAAGTTCAAGGCCAAATGGGCAACCTAGCCCTACCTGTTTCAAAAAAAACTTTGTTGCTCAGTGGTATAGCACTTGCCTAGTATGTGCAAGGCTCGGGTTTAATCCCCAGTACCATAACAAAAGAAAAATAGGAAAATAGCTTTATTTCATCCTTCAGAACCGAAATCAAAGGTGTGATAAAGAAATTACCATTAATTAAACACTCTCTACTTGAGACCTCTCCAACATCTACAGTAAACCAGATGTTAAGGTACTTTTTGTGGCTTGTAAGATTTGGTATGCACAGTTATTTTGCAGCACTTCCCAAACCCTGACTATTTTTTAAATCCTAACATACAACCTAGTCAATGAGATGAAACCAACTTTAGGGTTGCTTGAGTCTTGGTACTGCTGTGCATGATAACTGGCAGCACTTTCTTCATAGGGTTTACACCCCTTCTAAAACCATCCACACTCCTGTAGGAGAGAAGTCTCCACAGAGGGGTATTTTTTAAGATGAGAACTGGTACCTGTAGTGTGAGGCTAGACAGGCAGACCAGCTCAGGCCCCCGTTCAGGAACTGTCACACCTGTGGAAGCCATGCCCAATCCAAGGTCAGGGGAAGCTGAGGCCCTGGAAGAACCACTATAAAGGATCCGTCTACAATGGACAGGAATTTAAACAAAATGGTCCTACATTGGGGCTGCAAACAGCCTCATTGCTTATTGTAGGGCCACTTCCTTGGCCCTTTTCTGCTCTTGGGTCCCTATTGTTCCCATGCAAGTAAACCCTTGATGGGATGCAGGTGGAAGACCTCCTCCACAGGTGGCAGGTGATGTCTCACCAAGAGGTCTTGGCGGTGGAACAGCCAGTTGCAAGGGAGGCCTGAAGGACAGGGATCCCCAGTTCTGAAGCAGCCTTTAGTCCCCGGTCACTGAAGTTTACCATTCCAGCACATTAGGGTGGGACTGGGTCGAGCTGCTTCAGAAAAACATTTCCGTAGGCAGGATAACAATCTGTACCCAAGTTGAAACAGCGTGTCTGGCTCAGAATTTTCCCCTCTGCAAGTGCAAAGCGCAAAAAGCAGTTTCTAATCCTTGACAAGAGGGAGACCCCGTTCATTTTACAGAGAAGGGAAATGGGTCCAGAAAGGCGCAGCGTGACTGGATTAGAACTCCGTCCGTAGCCCGCCCTTCCTGAGCTGCCCACCGGCGCCCGCAGCACCCTAGGCCGCCCGAGGCCCTCCTCCGCGGCGGGGTCTGAGATGTCTCGCACCTGCGACTTGAGATGGCTGAGGGCCCCCAGGTGGGGTGGGGCTGGATCCCGGCGATTGGCTCGCTGGCCCGGGGGTGGGGGCGGTAAAGGGAAGGGGCGGCCAGGCGCGCAGGAGGGATAGTCCTGGGCCGCCGCAGGGTAGGTCCCTGCCTGCGCAGCGCGGGCCTCGCGGTGACCCACTTCTCGTCTCCCCCGCACCCGGCTGGGTCCACCATGAACGCCGGCGGCCAGGGCTACCCGCTGGCCTCGCTCTACGTGGGCGACCTGCACCCAGACGTGAACGAGGCCATGCTCTATGAGACGTTCTCGCCCGCCGGCCCCATCCTGTCCATCCGCGTGTGCCGCGACGTGGCCACCAGGCGCTCGCTGGGGTACGCCTACATCAACTTCCAGCAGCCTGCCGACGGTGAGCCCCCGGGAGGGCGGACGAGAGGGGACGAGCCCCAGTCCAGAGAGACCGCCCCCAGGACTGGCCGCTCGCTTAAGTGTTCCATTTTGCAGCCAGGGAAACGGAGGCGCAGAGATGCAGGGTCTTGGAAGGGGCTCGGTAGCTGAGGCGAGAATTGCAGTGACTGCCTTGCTCCGTTTGTACAGAAGAGAGATTAAGACCACGTGAAAACAGCTAAAGCCTTTGGGGTAGGGCAGACCTGACCTGACCCCCAAATAGACAGTTGTGGTTACTCAACCATTCTGAGCCCAGTTGCTTCTCCGCAAAATGGAGCTCCTGTCTGCTTTCAGGAGTGGTTGTGAGGATGAAATTGGAAGCACCTGGGGAGGGAGGCGCCCAAGACGGCACAACTCAGCTCGAGAGTGCAGAAACCTGGGCGCCAGCCTCCCAGGGAGCCTGACATGAGGTCTACGCTGTGGCCTCCACTTTCCCCGAAAAGCCCTCTCTTCCAGCCGGTGTCCCAAGGCTGATAGGATTGATTAGACTTCGTTAGATGAGTAGGTCTGCACCTCTTTTGAGAATGGAGGACAAAAGAATAGGAGCTCTGCCATTGTGAGGTGAGCTGGGGCAAACGACCCCAGTATCCATGGGGCTAAGGCTTACTCCCCAAGAGAGGAAGAATGGAGAACTGTATAATCCCAACTAGTCCAATTTGGAAGGCTGAGCAAGAAGGATCCCAAGGTGGAGGTCAGCCTGGGCACGCTGGAGACTCTGTCTTTAAAAAAAAAAAAAAAAGGAAGTGGTTTGTGTGGGCCTGGGGATGTGACTCAAGGGTAGATCTTGCCTAGCATGGGGGAGGCCCTGAATTCCATCCCCAGAACACCCCCCCACACCCACACAGAGAAAGGAGATCTGGATTGAAAAATAGTGAATAATAGCTGTAATGCTGTGGTGTAACCCTCCAAAACGACCAAAAAAAGCCTGCCCCAGCCTCAGTCCAAAAGAAGGTGGCTTACTGCAGGGGTCCTGGGAGGATGGGCAAGTTCTCCTGAGCTGGGGTTTGTGTGGCTGAACTGAATGCTTCCCCCTTCCTCTGTCCCGCCCCACCTGCTATATGGTGTTCCTGGCTTCCCAGCCCCTCTGCAAGTATGGCCAGTGTCCAGGGACCTGACCTTTTGGTCCCAGCTCATAAACGGGGGCACTGAGCTGCAGGGAGCAGGAGTCTTGCCCCTGGCTGCCGATGCTGGGACTGGATGAGGGACTCCTTGAGGCTTGCTCCCCTGCACTTCCCAGCTCCCTCCATGTCTCTGAAACTAGCAGAACCCCAAAGCAAAGGCAGTGTATTTATTATCTTGGAGGGACAGGCAGTGGCAGCGGCAGGAGGGTGAATAGGAGTGGCTGTTTTCAGACACACTGCCATCTACCAGACTCCTATTGCACATCCAGTGCAAAGTGCAAACGTGTCACATTGTATGCCTGACTTTTCAGTCTGTCCAACAGGTTGGGGGTAGGTGACATTACTTCTTTTCTAGGTGTGCAAAGGAGGTATTGTCATTGTCCTCACTTTACAGGTGAGGAAACGGGCTCAGACAGGTGGCGTTCACTTTCCTCAAAGCTGGACTGCCTGGGTGGGACTGATTCTCAGCTCTGCTGTTCATCACCTTTGAGCTTTAATTTCCTTAAACTGCTGCCACCCCTTGTCATTTGGACCCCTCTGTTACATTCTCATCTACTCAGTGTGCTTAAGAGGACAAAATAGACCTGGCTCTGCCACTAACATTTCACCCTTCTAAGCCTCAGTTTTCCCTTCTGTAAAATGAAGATGGGAATCCTTGCTCACCTGGGTTTGGGGAGGTGGGAGTAGCACTGTGCACATTAATTTCTCAGCCCATCCCTCCTGAGCTTTTAGGCTCCTGTCTCAGGTGAGAACCACACAATGGCTGTTTTCCAGCTCTAATTAAGTGTCATAGATGGTCAAGGTCAGGAAATTCCCTTAATCTGCTTCTTTCTTTCCTCCTGTCCAGCCGAGCGGGCACTGGACACAATGAACTTTGAGTTGATCAAAGGCCAACCCATCCGCATTATGTGGTCACAGAGAGACCCAGGACTCCGCAGATCAGGTGTGGGCAACATCTTCATCAAGAACCTGGAGGACTCCATTGACAACAAGGCTTTATATGATACCTTCTCCACCTTTGGGAACATCCTCTCTTGCAAGGTGGGTGTGCCAAATACCTGTGTGGTGCAGGGCTGCCAACCAGCACTTCCCTTTACAGTTTAGAAGGTCCTTTCAGCACAGCCCCAGGTATAGCAAGCACTTGAACTACAGCTGTTCTTCTCAGTTTGTCTCAACAGAACTAACAGAATCTACCTGTCAGCCCTCTGTGTGACCAGCCCCAAGTGGTGGCCATCAGCGACCACTGTCTATCTAGATCATAGCTCTGCAGTTGGTGGTTTGTTCTGAACCCAGCGGGGCACTTTGGTTTGACCTTGGCTGCCCTCCCTCCTGTGCTCCTTCTGCCTGATGGGAGGCCTCTGGGGTGTATGAAGCAGTGCTTGGCTGGGAGCTGGGAGCTCGGCTTTCCTCCCTGTGGCCTCCCACCCTCCAGCGGCCTAGCTTGGGCCCCCGTAGACAGAAGGTAGAAACTCACTGGGCCTTCTGAGTCTTGAACTCCGAACTAGGATACGAATATTTCTGCATGCTGTTGGCCAAGACAAGACTCAAGACCAGCCCACAGGCAGGGTGAAGAGTGAGGGGGCTAGAGATTACAGGACAAAGGCTACAGGAAAGCCATGAATGGGGCTATCATGACCATCAGTGTCCACATCTTGTTTTTGTTGTGCCTGCTGAATACAAATGGAACCACTGAGCTGCACCCCCAGACCCTGCCACATCTTGTTGTTAAGGTTTCTTTGGGGGCTGGAAATGGAGCTCAGGGGTAAAGCACTTGCCTAGCATACATGAGGCCCTAGGTTTGATCCCCAGCACCAAAACAAAACAAAAGGATTTTTCTCCCATTGGCATGCAAGTTCACTCAGAGTAGTGATCCTGTATTTAGTCACTATTGCATCCCAGTATCTCAACTAGCCATGAGCACATAATAGGTGCTCAGTAAATATTTGCTGAGTGATGGGATGAATTATCATTTGAGAAGGTCTCTGATTGTTCTCACTTTGTCTATGAAGATGTTGAGCAGCAGAGGCCAGACAGCAGGTTGGTGTGTGCTGGCCAGAGGGCTTAAGCCTGGGTGTTCTGCCCCTGCGTTGTATGGGGATGGCTGGTGAGTTACCCTGCAGCCTCTGGGGCAACCACCTTCCTGGGGGCTTATGGCCATCTCTGTCTTGGAACTTTTCTGAGTGCTACTTTGTGTCAGGCACAATCCCTAAGTTCTAAGGCCTCATGCCTTCTCTCTGGATGAGGGACTCTCCCTGTGGTTCAGAGGAGCAGACTGAGACTTGAGGTATAGTAATATGCTAAAGTTCCCTGTGACAGAGAGACAGGGCTGCTCCCCATCTTTGAGGATCAGTGGAAGAGAGAGACTCTTCAGTAACAATGGCAGATTTGCTAAGTACCTTCTAGTGCTAGGTTTTCTGCAAATATGGTCACATCCAATTTCCCTCCACAGCCCCTTAAATCATGCAAAGGATCACTGAGTTGCACTTGAGGACAGAGAAGTTGAGAGAGTTGGAGTCCCTTGTCCACAGTTATGTTGCACTGGGGGTTGATTTTTAGTGGCAGAATCAGAATTTGAATTAGTGGATTTGCCACTGAAGAAAATTGAACAGGGATCAGTGTGTCTTTGCCGGCTACGGGCCTTGAGGTCCTCTGGGACTCTGAGGAGTAGACAGAAAGCTCCGTGTGATGCAGGCAGGTCTTTGCAGACTTAATGAGGCTTTGTTGTGGGCCGGTTTAGAAACAAGGCTTACGGTGTGTCCCTCACCTTGGGAGCTCTTGGGCCAGTTGGAGATGGAATAGCTGGAAATCAGCTCTGAGGGAGAAGCATGGTGATCGTGATGGTGATAAGGAAGGAGAGAGCCATTTAGCTGTCAGAGAGGTTTCTGTGTCACTGTGGGAAGAGCACATAACCTGAATCAGGTCACCTAAGTGCCAAGCCCAGTTGCTTAGTTGGGAGCAACATAAGGTCAGACCATGGTCTGGGGCCAAATGTCCTGTGTTTAAACCCTGCCTCTTCCACTTCCTGGTTCCATGACCTTAGGCCTAAAGAGGTGACTTTAGTAGGAGGAACCTACCTCATAGGTTGTCATGGGGATAAACTGAGTTATGTGGAGCCAATGGAAGGACACTTGAAGTACTGTCAGCAACACATGGCAAGTAAAATAACTAAGAAGCTCTTCCTGCTGGCTGACCTTGGACAAGTCATTTATTTCCATTTTCCCTCTCCGACTCAGGTTGAGAATTGTCTGGGAGGTTTCTCCTAGCAAACATATCAAGAAAAGTATAGGATGCTCTTGCAAGTGTGCGACCCACAGTGGGGTCCCAGTCAATGTTACTGAGTGTGGGTGGAAGAGCCCTGTCTGGGGCTGGGAGGTGGAGGGTGTGTGCTGGGCATGAGTTTGGATGCAGGATCAGTTGTGCAGATCTATTGGAGAGCCTCAGACGCTGAGAAATTTGTGCGTAGGAGCCACTGGAGCTCAGACAGACTGGTCAGAACCACATTTTAGAAAGAGCATCCCAAGCTGGGCACAGTGGTGCACACCTGTAATCCCAGCTACCTGGGAGGCTGAGGCAGGAGGATGGCAAGTTTGAGACCAGGCTTAGCAATTTAGTGAGACCCTGTCTCAAAATAAAAAATAAATAAAAGGGCTGGGGATGCAGCTTAGTGGTAGAGTGCCCCTGGGCTGAATCCCCAGTGCTACTGAAAAAGAAAACACAATGGGGGTCTGAGGACCTGCTGGCGTAGGAAGGCAGAGCTGGTCTGTGGTGTGGCGCAGTGTGCTCATTCTGAGTACTCGATCATCTTACGCAAGTGGATCGGTCTCTTTGAACTTCAGTTTCCCATCTCTACAATGGTGCTGTTATGTGACATAGGATTATTTTCTATTTTTGGTGCTAGGGATGGAACCCAGGGAGGCAAGCACTGTCCCACTGAGCTACCCCGGTCCTCATGGGACCGTCTTTGACACGCGCAGAGTGAGCACACGGGGGCTGGGCACTCATGATCATCTTTGTCATCCTTTTCTCCGGAACTCCGATTGGGGGTTGGATGTTCTGTCTGTCCTTCCTCCCTGTGGTCCAGGTGGTATGTGACGAGCACGGCTCTCGGGGCTTCGGCTTTGTGCATTTTGAGACCCATGAGGCTGCGCAGCAGGCCATCAGCACCATGAACGGGATGCTGCTGAATGACCGCAAAGTGTGAGTGGCTGTGCCCGGGGGAGGGTCGGAGGCTGGAGGGACAGGACCGTGGCTCCCACCAACTAGGAAAGGTGGGTGCCAGACGCTAGGCAGCAGTCTTCCCGAAGCATGACCTCAGGCAAGTTGCTTGACCTCTCAGGGCCTCTCCTGATGTCAAACTGGAGCTGATGCGGGTGTTAAAGGGTTGTCCCGAGTCAGAAATGCAGTGACCATCTCGAAATTTGAGAGAGGATTTCGGCTAAAGGCCACATGGTCCGTGGACTCGGTCTTCTCAGTCTGGCTGTGCATTTTCCTTAAACCTTGTTTGTTTCATGGGATTTGGGGACAGAAGGAAAAGCAGCACATGCTTAGCCTGTTCAGGCCGGTGTCAACCCTGCTTTACAGATAGGAAGGTACAGATGCTGGGGGGGACCTGCTTCTGGCTGCGCCCTCCCCAGTGTGGATTCTGCCCATCTGGTGGCCCAGCCCTCAGTGCTGTGGAGTGAAGGCGGCTTTGAGCTGGGAGAGTACCTGGGGGCATTTTGTCAGGGTCTCTGGTGGCAGGGGTCCTATTGACAGGTCACACTGACCTAGGTGGGCTTTTACCAATTCTCAAAAAGGTGTCATCTTGCCTGGAGTGGAGGCGCACGCCTGTAATCCCAGCGTCTCTGGAGGCTGAGGCAGGAGGATCATGAGTTTAAAGCCAGCCTCAGCAAAGGCAAGGTGCTAAGCAACTCAGGGAGACCCTGTCTCTAAATAAAATACAAAGTGGGTCTGGGGATGTGGCTCGGTGGTCAAGTGTCCCTGAGTTCAATCCCTGGCACACCCCCCCAAAAAAAGTATCATCTTTGTTAGCAAGTATTAACTCACATTTCCCTCTGCCGTTTGGTTTTCATCAGCACCAGCACTCCGTGTGCTTGTCTCTCTTCTTAGAGCGCCCCTAGATTCACACCTACCACAGAGCTATGCTTTTATGTTTTGAGACGACGTCTTGCTAAATTGATAAGGCTGTCCTCCAACTTGCAGTCCTCCCGCCTCACCCTCCCAAGTCCCTGAGATTACAAGCGTGGTGACGGCACATAGCTATGCTTTTTTTTTTTTTCCCCTTAAGGAGACATGCCAGCTCGGCATAATGGCGCTGTCTGGTGGCCCAGCTACTTGGGAGGTTAAGGCAGGCAGACTGTGTGAGTCTGGGCGTTGAGACCAGCCTGAGCAACAGTGAGACTCTGTCTCTTTTTAAAAATAGAAATAAAATGGAAAGAGGAAAAAGGTACTCTCCGAGGTGTGTTTATGTGAACTTGGAAATTACTTAAAATTAATGTTGTATTTAAGGGATTTCAGCCCATCCCCCAGAGTGACATTGGCATTGACCTTGTCTGATTGACTCAGTCCTGCTTTTCTAGTGCACTCGGTATGTATTAAATGAATAAGCAAAGCCTCATGATGTGATTTGGATCCCAGTTTCACAGGAATGAGCACTGAGGCTCAGAGAGGTGAAGTAACTTGCCCAGGGTTACACAGTGAGGCAGATGCAGACTGAGGATTCAAGTTCTTGTCTAAATCCCAAATTCATGCTCTTGCCTCCTGTGCTCTTAGCTGCCTGGTATATGGTGTGTGTTTGTCACAAAATAAAGTCTTCTGAATCTTATGCTAGGGACAAGCTCTGAAACATAGCCCCTTGGCTGTTGGAGAGTCTTGGACAGGTTCATCTACATGGAATGGCCCTGTGCAGTTGCCCAGTGAGGGAGGTGGAGGCTGGGAAGGACAGTGACTGGCACAAGTGGCCCAATGATGCTGGGTGGCTTGGGGGTGCGGTGAGGGGTGCTAAGGTCTGGCCGCTGCCTGCCCTGGTGGTGTGTCCACAGCTTTGTTGGCCACTTCAAGTCTCGAAGGGAGCGGGAGGCCGAGCTGGGCGCCCGGGCCCTGGAGTTCACCAACATCTATGTGAAGAACCTGCACGTGGACACGGACGAGCAGGCCCTGCAGGACCTCTTCTCCCAGTTTGGTGTGTGGGTTCCCTGAGGGAGGAGGGTCCCTACTACTCCTCTGTCACACCCAGGTTTGCCATGAGGAGGGCCCTCCTGAGGCTTCCTGAGGTCAGGGAGGGAGCATCCTGGGGCTCCCCACCTCCCCTTTGAGCCAGGTTGATCCTTCCCAGGAAAGATGCTGAGTGTGAAGGTGATGAGGGACAACAGCGGCCACTCCCGGGGCTTCGGCTTTGTCAACTTTGAAAAGCATGAGGAAGCCCAGAAGGTAGGAGCCGCCCAGTGGCTCTGTTCCAGGGAGGAGGGGCAGAGCCAGGACTAGGAGGAAGGGAGATCGGGTGTATGGGCCTCCAGCCGCTGTGGAGGGGAAGAAGTTCCCCTCTATTTGGGCCAAGAGGGTGGGAGAGTCTGGCCCTTCTAGGCTGGGGGGCAAAGGCTCCATCCCCAAGGTCACTTCTAAGCCTTGCAGTTCAAAGAACTGAATACTGAGGCAGGGAAGCCAAAGTCCTCATCAGACACAAATCTTTACTAATGAACCAGCCACTTAAGACAGTTCCCTGCAACGTTTCTCCTAACACAGTGTAAAAAATAAAAGACCCATGAAAAATCCTAGCCACTGAGTCAAGAAATGCTTGGCATTGACTTCTGATTCTTGTGGTTGAGCTAATGAAAATGAAGTTCAAAGTCCATAGATAACGGAGATAAGTTGCACTTCTTGCAGAGGATGCGGAATTTTATGCAGTTAACTGGCCTAAGCCTGCTAAATCCTTAGTTTAAGATACAAACATTTTCTTTTCTTTTTCTTTTTTCTTGGGATTGAACCCAGGGGCACCTCACTGCTGAGCCACACCCCCAGCCCATTTTATTTATTTTTTATTTTTTAAATTTTTTTAGAGAGAAAATTATATATATATATATATATAATGTGTGTGTGTGTATATATATACATATATATAATTTTTTAGTTTTCGGTGGACACAACATCTTTATTTTTATGTGGTGCTGAGGATCGAACCCAGCGCCCTATGCATGCCAGGCGAGCGCGCTACCACTTGGGCCACATCCCCAGCCGAAACCCATTTTATTTTTTTATTTTGAGACAGGGTTTCACTGTGTTGCTTAGGACCTTGCTAAAGTTGCTGAGGCTGATCTTGAATTTTTGATTCTCCTGCCTCAGCCTCCCTAGTTTCTGGGATTACAGGCGTGTGCTGCAATGCCCAGCTAACACACAAATGTTTATTTAAAAAAAAAAAAATTACAGGGCTGGGTTTGTGGCTCAGTGGTAGAGTGCTTGCCTAGCAAGGGCGGGGCCCGGGTTCGATCCTCAGCACCACATAAAAAAAATAAAGATATTGTGTTATGTACATCTACACCTAAAAAATGAAAAAAAAAAATAAAACTTACAGTCCTCAGTTAGCAAAAAGGATTCTTTCGTACTGTGAAATTCCGATATGAAGTGATGATTATAATTTTCCTTTTGTGTGTGTGTGTGTGTGTGAGAGAGACTGAAGATTGATCCAGGAATGCTCTACCTCTGAGCTACATCCCTGGACCTTTTTTATTTGAGACAGGGTCTTGCCAAGTTGCCCAGACTGGCCTCAAACTTTTGATCCTCCTGCCTCAGCCTCCCAGGTAGCAGCTGGGATTACATGACATGATTACAGCTGTGCCTTCATGCCCAGCAGTAATCATGACATTTGCTTGCTGCTCTGTTCAAATTGTCCACATGTAGTTGCAGTAAGAACTTGAATTTCAGATATTTTCTAGCAGACTTTACTTTTTAAAGCAGTTTTAGGTTCACAGCAAAATTGAGTGAAAGGCACAGGTATAGGTATACTCCCTTTATCCCTACACATACCTGGCCTCCCCTATTGTCATTGTCCCCGAACAGAGTGACATACTCATCATAGCTGATGAACCTGCACTGGCGCATGGTTATCACAGGACATGTGCTCATTGTCTCACTATCAGCGTTTCACTGCCCTAAGAAACTGTGCTGTTTCAGCCTTCCCTACCCACCAGCCACTGGCCAACACTGACCGTTTGTACTTACCTCACAGTTCTGCCTTTTCCAGAATGTCATATAGTGGAAATCATATAGCATGTAGCTTTTACAGGTTGGCTTCTTTCACTGAGTAATATGTGTTTAAAATATGGGAATACTTGAATATATTTAAAATAATTAAATTTTAAATATGGCTCAGTGGTAGAGCACTCACCTAGCATGTGCAAGTATTGTGTCCAACTACAACTAATTTATATATTTATATATATTTTTTTAATTTAAATATGGGAAACTTTGCGACTTCAATTTTTTTTTTTTTTTAAATAGAGCCCTACTCAAATTTTAAAGATCTATAATTCACTTTGCAAAACTTTTCGAATGACCTTTATCCGGTACTAATGATCCTGAGCAAGGAAGGCCAGAGTGGTTTGCAGGGAGTTCCCTCTAGGCCCAAAGGCAGGGCTGGAGACCAAGGAGATGGCCAGGTCTGGGTGGTTACCAGGTGTTTGCTCCCCACCCACCCCAGGCTGTGGACCAAATGAATGGGAAGGAGGTGAGCGGGCTGCTGCTGTATGTGGGCCGAGCCCAGAAGCGGGCAGAGCGGCAAAATGAGCTGAAGCGCAGGTTCGAACAAATGAAGCAGGACAGGCAGAACCGCTACCAGGTGAGCCCAGGCCTTCATGTGGACAAAGGGCTCTACATATTCCAAATCCCTAGAGGAAATCCTACTCCAGGCTACGAATAATTAGGCCAAATGTGTCACATTCAAAGGTTGGAATGTGGTGCAATCATTAAAATTATATTAAGGGGCTCGAGCTGTGGCTCAGAGGTAGTGCGCTTGCCTGGCATGTGGGAGGAACTGGGTTCAATTCTCAGCACCACGTATAAACAAATAAAAAATAAAGGTCTATCAACATAAAAAAATATTTTAAAAACGTTTTAAGTTAATTCATGTAATTAAAATTGTAGCTCAGTACAATTTAAGCCTTCTTTGGGAAATGAATCCCTCAAAAGTTTTTAATAGAAGTTCTAGGTCCCTCATGGAGAAGGGTGTGTGTACTCCATATATACCTACACCCACGCGCGCAGTCCATCCTCAGTAGCGCACAGTGAGGAGCAGTTTTTCCTCTCTACGCTAGGGATGTTTGGCAATGTGTGGAATTTTCAGTGGTCGTGTTTTGGGGGCAGGGAGCTACTGGGTACAGGCTAAGGACACAATATGGGCAAGCAGGATATTCAACTGTACAATGGTGGGGTCTCAATTCTGTTGTGTGTTCACACACTTTTGTGCTTGGGCAGTCTGGAAGGAGGACATTGAGGTCCTGGGGGCAGCTGACATTCAGTGCCAAGGAGCCAGGGGTCTGAGGTTAGACCACCGGGGTCAGTCCTGTCTGCCACTTCCAGGCTATCTGATCAGAAGCGATGCACTTGACCTGTTTCTGCTTCAGTTTTGATGTGTGTGAAATGAGGATTAAAGTCTCCTTCTCTTAAGGATTAAATGTCAAAATGTGTGAAGGACCTAGGGGTGTGCCTGGCACCAGGGGAGAGTCAACTTACTTGGTTCTGAGCCAGCAGGCGTGAGTGGCAGCTGGCCCTGCCTGGGAGGAGCTCTGCGTCCCCGTGTCTCCCATCTATAAAGTGCGTAAAGCCCATGGGGAGGTGGGGACCCGGCAGGTGTATGAGAACTGCCCGGGGCTGCAGCTTCTGGGTAATGGGCCATGGGAGCCTGAGAACAGGAGGCTGGGCTGGCAGGGCTCCCAGTGACTCTCGTGGCCATGGCAGCCGATGTCGTCCTGAGGCAATCTGGGGCTTGAGGCGGGACGGCGAATCAAGCAGTGCCCTTTCCTATAGGGCGTGAACCTGTATGTGAAGAATCTGGATGACTCCATTGATGACGAGAGACTGAGGAAAGTGTTCTCTCCCTACGGAGTGATTACCAGTGCGAAGGTGAGGGCCGGGACGCGTCCAGGGCACAGCCTCCCCTTCACCCTCCCATCCCGCACGCCCACCAGCCTCTCACTGGGCATTTGGGGAGTTGGTGCTGGGCTTTTTAGGGCTCCGTCTGACCCTATTGGAGCTCATAATCCATCTGCAGCCTTGTCTAGGTTGGAGGGAAAGAAAGTAGATGTATAGTCTACTACTGGATTTGTTGGGGTGCACTGTAACAACATTTATTGAGCACCTGCTGTATGCCAGATTCTGGAAATTTATGTCTTAAAATTTCTGTGGACCTTTGTTTTCTGGCTTTGGCCAATGACATAACCCCTCTGGGCCTCCGTTTTCCTATCTGAAAAATGAGAGAATTGGGTTGTATTGGTTTTCCACATTCTTCCCCATTTATTGAGCCTGTGTGCCCACCCCTGTGAGACATCTGAGATGTGAAAATGGTCCTCCTACTCAGTAACTCTATGACCCTGACCAGGAGTCTTAACTTCTTAGCCTTATCTCTTTAGAGCCATGGGCTCACTGCATGGTGCTCAGCCCTGGCTTCTTGAGGATTGCCTGGAAAGTTATTCAGTACAGACCTGGATCAGACAAATTGAATGTAGATATCTGGAGGCAGGGCTTGGGCACCTTTTGAAAAGTCCCCAGATGGTTTTAAGATGACCCATGGCTATTCATCCCACACTGTGGGAAGCATCTAGGAACATACCAGGTGTGTTCTGGAACAGACTGGTATGTTCTGTTAACAGCCTTTAAATACTGTGAACTCATAAGAACGGGGGATGCTGGAGGCAAAGCTAGGTGGGACGGAGGGAGGCTTCCTGGAGTAGCAGTGGCAGCAGCGTTTGACTTGTCAGGCTCTGTGGGTGGGAATTCGGAACAGTGTGGGTGATGGGGCTGGGGACCTTCGCATATGTGATGGTTGGGGTCTTAGAAAGGGATCTAGAATTTCTCTCGACATTGAATCCAATCTTAAACCCTTCAGGGAGCCTGGTATCTGGGGAAGATTCTCATTTGGGAGGGTGGAGAGGTAGAGACCTTTTGAAAAATGAGACAGGAAGCTATGGGATCAGGTCCTGCTTTTAGGAAGTGCAGCACCCTTGGTATTGTACTGGAAAGCTGGGCTCTTCGAGTTCCTTAGACCTACATCTTAAATCCCAGCCCTACCATTTCCCAGCTGGAGAACCTGGGCATGTGAGTGCCTTTCAGACTCTGTTTACCCACCTGTGAAACGGAAGCAACATCATCCCTCAGGAGGCTCCCGAGTGCTGCGCATGGAGCTGCATACAGAGCACGTGCAGTCCATGTGCAGCAGGCCGGAGTGGCTGTGACCATCGGGCACACATTGTATTTAATTTAAGGAGATTCACTGACATTGAGGAGTCCTTGAACAAAGGACATATATAAATCTGGATTGCTCAGAGTTGAGGGACACCTGGGGTGATCATCTTTTCAGTAGGCCAATCAGGTTATGAGGATTTTATATAATTTTATATATTTTCCATTTTATATAAAGTAGTGATTATGAGAATTGAGTTGATGTATAAACTAACTACTATAAATACTTAGTCCACAGTCAAGTTCATAATAAATTCTGCATGTTTATTAATTATCATTACCATTGTTTTTACCTATCAGTTTTTTTTTTTTTTTTGCTACTGGGGATTGAACACAGGGCATTCTACCAGTGAGCTACATCCCCAGCCCCTTTTATTTTTATTTATATATATATTTTTTTTTACCAGGGATCGAACCCAGGGGTGCTTAACCACTGAGCCACATCCCCAGTCCTTCTTTATATTTTATTTAGAGACAGGGTCTCACTGAGTTGTTTAGGGACTCACTAAGTTGCTGAGGCTGGCTTTGGGATTCTCCTGCCTCGGCCTCCAGGTGTGCCTGGCATCCTACTAACAGTTCTTAACAGTATTTTTGTGTCAACATCTCTGTCTGGTGAGCCTGTGGATCCTTTCTAATAATATTTTTAAATGATAAAATTCACAGGATTATAAAAACCAGTTTTATTGAAGTATGACATCAAAATACTAAAATGTCAGAAGTAAGTACTACTTGTTTTTTTATTGCGGTGCTTGGGATTAAACCCAGGGTCTTGTGCACGCAAGGCAAACAGTCTACCAACTGAGCTATATCCCCAGCCTAGTAAGAACTTCTTTATTAACACATCAACCTAAGATCTATCAGGGTAGCAGAGTAAATGACAGTTTGAGATCAGCAACATTATGTCATGATTTTTCTTCGCAATAGTCATAGGCCTGGTTAAAATTGCCATGATATTTTTCTTTTGTTGCCCATATTCATAATGGGAGGAAATGCTAGTGTAGAAATAAGGCTGTCACTTTTCCCCATTAAGTTCACGCCCCTCTGAATTCTATAATGACTTCCCTGGGTGGGGGGAATCTATGGGTTCCCAGCTATACTGTGGGGTGGCTGTTTGAAAGTCACCAAGTCAGAGCACGGGCTCTGAAAGGGCAGGTGTTGGAAAGAGCTCTAGCCCTTAGAGTGTGGGAGCCCGGGCAGTGTCTCAACCTCAGGAAAGCTTACCCACAAAACAGGGGGAGATCCTGGAAGAGAAAAAATATTAGTTAAAAAAGTGAAATCCAAATGAAGTGTAGAGTGGGCGGGGAGAGTGTCATGGTTAATCACATTGCATCAGGGTTGGAGTCTGGACAAATGTGCCTTGCTAGCTTAGGGAGGCTGCGAGGGACCCAGGGCTCGGTACTGTTCCTGTAACTTTTCTGTAAGTCTGAAGTTACTCCAAAACAATGAGGCCATTTTATAAGGCTGAGAATATCTTCCCCAAACTCCTAAAAACTTGGTCCAGGGCCTTGCAGAGGCCTCTGGCTGTGTCTGGGTCCCTTTCTTCCCGTAAAGTGGGAGCTGCAGGACCTCCCTCACCGGGAGGCTGTGCACGTGAGCCTCATGTAAAGGCACGCAGTGTCTGGCACACAGTGGCCTCAGTCAACACAGGGTGCACAGCTTGTCCCCTGAGCACAGGTTTCTCATGGGGCTTCCTGGGGGAGGAGGCGAGCACAGCTCAGGAGTCTTCCTCCTCCATCCCCAGCAACCCTTGTCTTGTCTTGCTTTTAGGTGATGACAGAGGGTGGCCACAGCAAGGGGTTTGGCTTTGTGTGTTTTTCCTCTCCAGAAGAGGCAACCAAAGCTGTGACAGAGATGAATGGGCGCATCGTGGGCACCAAGCCTCTGTACGTGGCATTGGCCCAGCGCAAAGAGGAGCGGAAGGCCATCTTGACCAACCAGTACATGCAGCGCCTCTCCACGGTGCGGGCCCTGGGCCGCCCCCTCTTGGGCTCCTTCCAGCAGCCCTCCAGCTACTTCCTGCCCGCTCTGCCCCAGGTGACAGTTTGCCCGCAGCTCCCGCCACACCCTTTCCCTGATAGCCAGGTAGAGCAGGAAGGCGGGAGCTTCCAGGGAGAGCTTCTGTTGAAAATTCACTAGGCACTGTCCCAACCCCTGAAGCTGTCACCTCACCTGTAAAAGGTGGAGTACCTAGGAGCATCTCCCCGCCTGAGAGAGTCTTGAATCGCTTGTGCAGAAAGACTTTCTTTGGTCAGATAAGTTGAGGAGATGTTGTATCAAACAAAAGGAGCCTCCATTTCTTTACCACATCCACTATCCTGCCCGAACACGCTGACCCCACGGTGGCCCCCACAGAGGGGAGAGCAGGAAGCATTCCTCAGTTCATGGTGGTTTGTGTGGGGTGCCTGTTAACACCTCCCTGCACTGCTGTTCTGAGGAACCTGGTTTGGGAAAGGACCTCATGGGACTTAAAGTAGGAAGACATAAGCCATTGAAAGCCACAGGGTTGGTGACATGCCCTCTCAGCTGGTACAAATCTGAGTAAGAGGTATTGTCTTTTTCATCTAGGCCTGATAAGGAGCAGGGATTGAAATCTGAGATCTTTCCCTAAAGGGTCTCATGAGAGAGGAAGGAGCCTTTTACTAACCTGTTCCCTAGAGAGGACAGTAGAGTTCCTGCAGTAGTGTCCCTGAAAGGATGAGATTTCTCACCTGGCCCCTCTATTGCTGAGCCCCTCATTCTAGGTCCTCTTCTCCCCCACAGCCTCCGGCCCAGGCTGCGTACTGTGCCTCTGGCTCCATGGCCTCCATCCAGCCTGCCCCCAGGTGGACAGCCCAGCCACATAGACCTTCATGTGAGTGACCCAGCCCCCATACCCTCAGCCCAGCCTATGGGCATGGGCCCCAGAAGCAGTGTGTAACACAGGGTCAAGCCATTTCACCTCTCTTGAGCCTCAGTTTCCTCTTCTCAGTGTGGGCCTGAATGAGTGTGCATGAAGCCCCCAGAACAGTAGCAAGGCTGTAGAGGACATGCAGGGTGGCCATTGTCCTTATCTCCAAAGACTTCTCTCATTTATAGCTGAACAATCGGGAGGCTAAGGCCCTAAGCAACTCAGCAAGACCCTGTCTTTAAATTAAAAAAGAAAAAGGGGAGGAGTGGGCCCCCCCGCGCCCCTCCCCCCTGCACTGGGGATGTGGCTCAGTGGTTAAGGCCCCTGGGTTTAATCCCCAGTACAAAAACAAAAACAAAAACAAAAATCTTGTAACAAATCTGAGAAAATGAAACTCCTCTGGCTACACTGCTGATGACCTTCCTAAGAGCCAAGTTCACGTTCACTTAAAACTGTCTTAGGGGAACTAAGGTGCATGACCCCAGCACTTAGGCATCTTGGGGCTTTGGGCAGACATGAGCTGGCTTTGTCACTGAAGATTTCCGTACTCCTACTCCCTGGTTTTGGGTTGGAGTCACTCATCTCTCTGCTGTCAATTTGTAGTTCCCCTTCCCAGCCCCGGACCTTTCAGAGCATGGTGATTATAGCCCATAAACTTTCTCTCTCCATTTCTCTGTGCTGCAAGCCGTCTGTCCTCCAGCTGCTGCAATGGTCCGGCCAACAGGCATGTCTCGGCACCCCCAGGCCCACGCTGGCAGTGTCAGTCAGGCCTCCACTCAGGAGCTCCACCCGATGCACCACGCCCAGAGAGTGGGTGAGTGTGCGCAGGGCCAAGAGGACTGTGGGTGTGAGGAAGGTAGGCAAGTCTTGGTGCTGAGGTTGGCCTTGGAGGGAGTAAGACCAGTCTCCATGGTGACCTTGCCTCCTGGTAAGCCAGGCTGACTCTGGAGGCCATGCATGTATGTGGAAGTTAGCTTGGCCTCCAGCTCCTGGGACTTGCTCACTCTGGTCCTCACTAACTACTGTGCCTGATCACCTGTTCTTTAAAATGGGTGTAAGAATAGCGCGTCCCTTTTGTGAGGACTGAGAACACACAGCCAGGAGCTGGATCTTAGGACTGCAGTGGCTGTGCACACGTGTGGGCTTTGGCTGCAAGGCAAGCACAGCCATTGCTTCACTCAGCAAACCTCCTCATGCGAGTCTGTGTGCTGGTCCTGCGCTTGGCATCTGGGGCTTCTGTATGAACAAGCTAGACTCAGTCCTTGGCCTGAGGTCACTGCCAGGCCCTCGCACCCTGCTTTTTTCTTTTTATTGTGGTAAAATATACATAACAGTTTACCAGTTAACTTTTTTTTTTTTTGGTACTGGTGGTTGAACCCAGAGCATTCTACCACTGAGCTACATTCCCAGTCCTTTTTATTTTCAAACAAGGTTTCACTAAGTTGCTGAGGCTGGCCTCAAACTTGCGATCCTTCTGCCTCAGCCTCACAAGTTGCTGGGATTACAGACGTGTGCCACCACGCCCAGCTCCCTTACTCATCTTGAAGTGTACAATTCAGTGGCATTTAGTGCATTCACAGTGTTGCAGCCATTGCCACCATTCACCTGCAGAACTTTTCCTTGCAAAACAAATTATATATCCATTAAACCCTAACTCCTCACTTCCCCCCACCCTCCATTCCCTGGAAACCACCATTCTACTTTGTCTCTGAGAATTTGACTATACCAAGTATTTCATGTAAGTAGAATTATATAAATGTGTCCTTTTGTGACTTATTTCACTTAGCACAGTATCTTCAGGATTCACATATGCTGTGGCATGTGTCAGAATCTGTCTTTTAAAAAAAATATTTGTTTGTTTATTTATTTTTATATACTGCTGAGGACTGAACCCAGGGCCTCACACATGCAAGGCAAGCACTCTACCACTGAGCTACAACCCCAGCCCAGAATCTCCATTCTTTTTAAGGCTAAATAATATTCCATTGTACACATATGCCACGTGTTGCTCATCTGTGAGGGACACCTGAGCTGCTCCCACCTGCTGGCCGCTGTGAATGCTGCTGCTGTGGACATGAGTCACAAACCTCCGAGACCCTGCTTTCCATTCTTTTGGGTACATACCCACAGCGGAACTGTTGGGTGATTTGCTGATTCTCATTTTTTGAGGAACACTCATGTAACATGTTTTTCCACGGTGGCTGTTTTTTGCACTCCTGTCAAGAGTGCACGAGTGTTTCAATTTCTCTATGCTAACCAACACATTATTTTCTGTTTGGGGTTTTGTATTGTGGATAGCAGCTGTTTGAACCCTGTTTATTTTTTACAGCCAACATTGGTACCCAGACGATAGGACCCAGTGGGGCAGGATGCTCTACACCAGGCCGGCCTCTACAGCCATACAAATGTCCCTCAACTGTACACAGTACCCGTGGGGTAAGACTGGCCCAGCTGCCCGCCCTACTCTGGGCTATGGGAATCCTGGCTCAGAACCTTGGCTAATGTGTTGGCTTATAAAGTTCCATTAACTAATGTGTGCAGCAGAAGGGGAAAGAGGGCCAGGGTCATATTTTATTTGCTAATTATGATTTGCTTTGCATAGGTTATTACTAAAATTAATTTGGATTTCTGTTGAACATCAGTGAAAGGTATTCTAAGAATATACTGAGTATTGAAGGGATGTGATTAAGTATCAAAATAGGACTAAAAATATCTACTATGATTTAATGAAAGACTGTGTATTTATTTTCCTACCAAAAAGAGGCCTCAAATTCAACACTATCATATCCTGTCTAGAATTCTAATGTGCCTAGTTGAACTATCTTTTGCATTTGAACAAGAGTGGTCTTTAAACAGCAAAAACACTTTTTAAAGTTACCAACATGTGAAAGGGTGTTCTGGGGACGTGTCCATAAAGCTACCTGATACGGTGCTTTATCTGGCACTTAGTGATTAGTGATGCATGACTTTTATTTGGTAACACTGATTAGGGGCATATATGGGGTCATAGCACATCTAAGTCTTCTAACCCGTGTGCTCTTGTTAGGGACTCTGCCCCACCTGATTGTCCAGACCTTATCCCCGGCTCCCCTCTTCCAGAACCTTCCTGGAGGCCTGTGTTCACATAGTATTTGGAGGCCTTTCCCATCCCTGTGGTTAAGGGACATGTCCCCGGCACTGTATAGGTCCAGGAGCCTGCTGTGCACGTGCCTGGCCAGGAGCCCCTGACCGCATCCATGCTGGCTGCAGCGCCCCTGCATGAGCAAAAGCAGATGATTGGTGAGTGGCTAACACCCCTACATTGGGGCAGCAAAAGGAGGGCTGGGAGCTGATAAGACTGCTGGGAGCCTCACAGAGCTGCCCAGCGATCTCACCCGATCTGCTTCTACCCTAGTCTTAAAACTCTGGTCAGCCCAAGCTTTTTCCAGTTCTGCTGTTCTGACTGACTTGGTGAGAGACACCCCAGATGTAGAGAGGGCCAGGATCAGGAGGCACCATAAGAAAGCGGACAACCTTGAGTTGAGGCTGAGAAATGGCCCAGGGGTGTTACAGTTTGTTACCAAATTTAATCTGTGTCCTGGTGCCCACTGCAGGGAGGTGCAAAAAATCTGTGCAAAGGACTCTTGAATTCCTGGTTCACTTCTGTCCATGACATGAGACTGTGTGACTGAATGAGCAGGCTTGTTCCTGATTGGCAGCATCTTCCCTGCATGGTCACCGAGATCTTCCGGCTGAAGGCCTTAGATACTTCCACACCGCTCATCTCTCGGTTTATTTATTAGGGTTTTGCCATTCCATATCCCATCCCATCTGCTATAAAATTTTTTTGAATGTGCTTAACAAAGGCAGAAGTTTTTCTTAGGCGGTCTCTGTAAACATTCCCTTATGGGAAGACCCTTATCCCACCATTTAAGATCCCAATCCTGGCTGGACCCTCCATGTGCCTGGCGCCAACACTAAGACTTCTTGTTAGAAATCCTTATAGTGGAAGATGAATTTGCCCTATGATTTGTTTTCCACCCTCCAAAGAAACTCCCAAGTTCAGCATTATCATATTCTGTCCAGAATTTCGATGTATCTAGTTAGAACTATTTCTTGCAAAATGAACGAGTGGTCTTTAAACAGCAACTGACTTTGTGTTAGGCCCTGTGCTGTAATTACTTCATATACATTATCAAATTTGATTCTTCAAACTGTCCTTTAAGGCAGGGCTTGCCATAGGCACTATGCAGCTGAAAAAAGAAGTTCCCAGTAAGTGACACAGCCTAGAAGGAGCACTGGGTTAAGAACCCAGATGTCCTCGCTGCTCCACCCCTGATACCACTCTTGGGTGCTGGGCTATGTATGGGCCAGGTGTGGCATAAGCCATCAGAGCTTGTCCACACAGGGGAGCGTCTTTACCCGCTTGTCCATAACGTACACAACCAGCTGGCCGGCAAGATCACAGGCATGCTGCTGGAGATCGACAACTCGGAGCTGCTGCTCATGCTGGAGTCTCCAGAGTCCCTCCACGCCAAGGTTGGTAGAGCCTGGTCAGCAGGACAGCCAAAGACAAGGCCTGTCCCAGCCACGAGGCCAGATGAAGTGGATCTTCTTGCTCACACTCCTTGAAGGCCTGCTGAATGTTGGTGTGGGAGAGTGCTTCCCCCCCACTTTGGTACTGGGGATTGAACCCAGGGGTGCTTTCCCACCAAGCCACATCCCCGGCCCTTTATATTTTATTTAGAGACAGGGTGTCTCGCTAAGTTGCTTAGGGCCTCACTAAGTTGCCAAGGCTGGCTTTGATCTTGTAATCCTCCTGCCTCAGCCTCCCAAGCTGTTGGGATTTCAGGCATGCATCACCCCACCTGTGGGAGAGGGCCTTAATTGAGGGTGTGCTACTTGAGGTTTTGGTATAAGGAACTATATTCTGACTCGGTATAAGGGTTTTTTCCAGTGTCCAGCAGTGTACCTCTATCTTGACAAGGTGACCATGGGGCAAGGGATCTTGCAAGCAGCAGTGGATGAGGGGTTCACAGACTCTTTATCATGCTGAGGTGGGGGAGGCCAAGGCCCTTTTGGGATCCTTCTGAGAAGCTGTGTTAAGCCCCTCCTACTTGTGTCTCGCAGATAGAAGAGGCTGTGGCAGTGCTGCAGGCACACCAGGCCATGGAGCAGCCAAAGGCATACATGCATTGAAATCAGGTGGGTGGCTGTGCTGGGAGGACAGGGATACAGCAGCTGAGCTCAGAAGCAGCTGTGGACAACTGGGCCTCAGGCTGCCTCTCAGAAACTGAGAGCCGTGTTATGTTGTTGGCTTTGAGGCATCGAGGAAGCTGAGAAATCATCACATGAGATGATGCTCTATGTGGCTGAATGGTGAAGAGTCAGGGAGGTGCTCTTATAGCAGCTGCCCTACTGGCCTCATGCAGAATGGTCTGGGCTTCCCCTGGACACTGGCTGGCTCCATCAGCTGAATACTGGATGTCTGCTATCCTGTAGCAACAATTTTTTCCCTTTCATTCCCAGAAAATGGATTCCTTACTCCTGTGGCTGTCAAGAGAAACAGCATCTCCTGCTCTCAGCTCTGAGGCCCTGTGAACTATAACTTATTTCCCAACTGGACTGAATCTTTACTTGAGCCCTCTACATGGAATGAAGGCTGTCACCAAGCCAGCCATTTCCCTTTTGTTTTGTGCATTAAAAGTGCTGCAAAATCTGGCCTCTTAGGAGGCTTTCTTGAGCCTGAGGGAGTTGGGGGCAAAGAAAAAAGCAGACTTGACTGGGGCTTTCACATAAGAAATAGAACCCCCCAAAGCACTAATGTACACAGGGTGCATACACTAGAACCGAACTGTCAGGAACTGAGCTAGGCTACTTGTAATAGCTCCAAATTAGAAATGACTGGCCCATCAGGAGTGCAGTGGATGGTTAAATGGGTCTCATACAATGGACTGAGAAAGTGGGAAAAAGCTACAGTGATGTGTGGCATTTCTGGACCCCTGGCTTGAGCAAACAGCTGGCAAACACCTGAGAAGCAAGAAATTGCTTCCAGGCCCTGGGCTGCTGGAGGAGTTGTGTAATTAAATGTAGGAATGTTAGGATGCCTTCCCAGATTGTGGTCTCCTTCCCCTGAAGGAAACTGAAAAGTCTCTGAAGAAGGTTCTTTGGGATAATTAGTCCTCACCTCCCATCAGGGATGTAGACCCCAGTTTTATGACCTCCCCTGTATCAGGGCAGCCAAAGGATAAGGGCAAGGATCACAACCCAGCACATGAGTACTGCCATAAGTTCACCAGCAATACATCCAACTGAGTCTTCAAGGTTGTACTGATATTCTGTCTTAATTCCTCTCTCTGTTCTCTATAAATGTTCTATTTTTGGAGATGAGACCTAATTTGCCCATACTGGCTTCAAACTTGTGATTCTTCCGTTTCTGCCTCCTGCATAGCTCAAACTATGTGCCACCACACCTGACTCACAAATGCTATTTCAAACTTTCTCCACTCCTCAAGCTTCTGGCCCCATATCCCCTGTGCAGATTTTATCTTCTCTTCAAATGCTGAATGCTGGAATTTCTTCAGGCCCTCTCCTCTTCTCTTCGGTATCTGATAATGGCATCTTCAATTTGCACCTGCTCTAGGATGACTCTTGGAGACTCCTGGGTTACAGGTCTCATTTTATCTGCCATCAACTTTTTTTTTTTTTGGGTGCTGAGAATTAAACCCAGGGCCTATTACATGCTAAGCAAGCACTCTACTACTAAGCCACATCCCCAGCCATCTACCATTAACACTTCCAACTTGTCTAAAATGAAGCTCATGATTCGATGTGCCTCTCCCCCAATTCTGTGGCTCTCCCTTCCAGTGGTCCGTGTTTTAATAGATGGCCCCACCCTCATTCTGTTGCAAAAGCCCCAATCTGAGGGTTCCCCCACCCCCTGTGCCACTTCACTTTCCCGCCTCAACTTCCACATGAAATCTATTAGTTTTTACCCCCCCCCCATCTTTCTACTTCTAAATCCACTATCCCCACCCTAGTCCAAACTCAGATGGACTCTGGCAATAGCCTCTCAGTGGCTTCACTACATCTGCAATGACCATTCTCCCATGTCCTCTACCACTCAATCAGAAAGCTTGCCTCAGGATGCGCATCTTTCCTCTCACCCTGCGAAAGACCTTCAGTAGCTTCCTACTGTTTGTGCAGGGTCTCAGGTTTTGTCCTGGCTCTCTCTGGCTCCCACATAGGAATTGGGAGAAGACTCTGTCATTCCCATGTAATGACCTTGTCTTAGGATAGGGGGTAGAATTCATTTATGGCTATTAAGACAGTAATATTGATAGCTGTCCCTTTCCTAGAAATGTTAACCTATCACATGTAGAAATTTTAATCTTCATAGCCTCTCAGGAGATGGACGGTGATAACTTTCAAACACAGGTGATGACAAAGCTTACCATGACATTCTATATGTTTATCAGGAATTTAAGTACCAAAAAAAAAAAGGCCCCTTTGCCTGTGAAGGCCAAGGCCTGGCTGCCTGCTTCCATTGAGTCTAGATGTGCCTTCTATAGCTCTATGTGGGTTGTGATGGGTGTTGCCACTAAATCTGCCTCAAATCAGTGAAGCCCCAAAAGAAATAACGAGGTGTGGCTCCCCACTCTGACAAGGTCCTCTTGCCACACCTGGGGCCTATTGGGTGTGTCTGACTCCTACCATGAACTTGAGTGTAGAGGTCTGTGAATATTCAGATAGCAAAAGACTCGTGCTTAAGCGCTGCTCCTGACCTCTTTTCACAGCTCATGTTCCTTATCACCTTTGTGATGAGAAGTGTAAGCCAACAAACCTTTGTTTAATCATAAAACTTCTGCATTGAAGTAAAACTAATTTAACTAGGACCACAGCCCAGGAAGGGGAGGCATCCCTTAATTCCTGTCAAATTCTAAAGTTCTCCAGCCTTACTCCAGGCCATGTTGTGTGAACCTGAGTGGTATTTTTTAGCCCCTGTGCTTCCTCACCACGTCCTCCCCACTAGGACTTTTACACAGGCTGTTGGGTCTCTGCACACTGCTTTCAACGCCCTCCCCCCTTCACCAGTTAACCTCTCACTTTAAAACACGTTCAAGCTTTACCCCCTCAAGGGCCCTTTTCCCTCGACTGTGGGAACCTCCCTGTGGAGGCAGGTAAGGTGCTGGTGACTACTCCATGCTGCTCTGTAGGCTGTGGCTTTATTGGGGGTGATTATCTGATGACTTCTTGCCTTCCCACCGGACTGTCAGCCCTACAGCAGGTAGTCTATTCTTTGTTGCCTCCCCAGCACTGCATGCAGCACCTGGCCCATGCAGACATTTGAGTAAATTTGTTCAACAAATAGATGAAAGCACAAGAAGCAGCAGCTTCTATTGTTACTGCTATAATGGGCGCAAAGCTGAAAAGGCATAATTGAAAGTATGACTTCTGTACAGAAGAAAGCCTTTTAATGCAATAGCTTAACACACAGTTCAACAAATTCAGTCAGTTCAAATTAACTTCAACATATTACAACGAACTAAGAAGCCTGGAGGGGCCACCACTTTGGGGAGGGGGGGTGGGGAGGCAAATTGCTGCCCAGAATGGAAGGATACTGACCTCAAGGAGGCCCCTCTCCCCATCCCAAGAGGTGTGGCCATAACCATCGGGCTCTTGCAATAGCTTAGGTACCTCCATGCAGAAGGCAGCAGCACAGAGTCAAGGGCAGAGCCATCTAGGGAACACAGCTCTGCCTTCTCACCAGAGCAGGGCCTGGAAAAAAGGCACTGGGGCTGACACAGAATTCTGTGCCCAAGACAGGGTGGGGACAGCAGCTGCAGCACTGGAGAACCAGCTCAACAGGCCGCTCTGGGTGTAGGTGGGCCAGGGATTTTAGCTTCTCCCCCACCTCTACCCAGGAGCTCAGTTCAGATTAACTGCAGAGAGGTGAGGTCTGATGCAGCTACAAAGGCAGCATTCAATCTGCAGCACACTTGGGGCAGGGACAAAGCCAAGTGCTTTGCTGTTGAGGACTGCTTGTCTGATATGCTAACTGAGGCAGCAGGGTGGGAACAGGGCTCTAGCTTCACACTCAGCTCTAGCAAGGACCTTTGTGGTGAAACCATGTCTGTGCTTGACTATGCTGGCTTAACTTGAACAAGCAAAGCCTCTCAAAGGTGGAGGCCACTGCTGTCGGAGGGGCTGAGGAGGGTATTTCAAAGCTCCCTGTGGGGCATGCTAGGTTTCGGGGGTGGCTACAGGGGAGGACACCCCTGGCTTCTCTGGGAAGGGCAGACAAAAGGTTCTTGCTGCCCTTTAAGGTTTTATTTCAGTTTCTGGTTAACTTCCTGCCGTAACTTCTGTGCAGGGCCATTCCTGGGCTCAATTTGTAGGAGGCTACTGATGTCTGCAAGGCTGGATTTATAGTCCTAATGGGGAAGAAGAAAAGTGTGGGGAAGGGACCTGGATGAGGTGAAATTCAAATGGATGGGGACAGCTGCTGAGGCAACAGTGTCTTAAAACCCAGCCTCTAACTGCCCTGAGCGACCCTGGGCCTTGGAGGAGAAGAAACTTGGCAGGAACCCGCTTACCTCACCTGTACCCTTAATGAATAATGGCATAAACCCCTGCAGCTATGTTGGTACCTTGGGCAGGCCCTGTTACCTTGAGTGACTTGTAGGCTTGAGCCCGTCTGTACAGTGCTTTCACGTTCTTGCCGTCCAGCTTGAGGGCTTCTGTGCAGTCCTTCACTGCCTCCTTGTCCTGATTCAGGACCAGATGACAGAGTGCTCTGAGGGGAAAGACCATCGCAGAGGTTTAGTCACTTCTGTGGGTCCCTGCAAGCCAGGAGGTAGGTGAGGAGTGACCTCTGGATCGTTGAACCTACTCTGTGCTGACTGTAGCTTCTTCAATCCTACTCCCTTTTTACAGATAAAAAAAACCAAAAAGCTTTTACAGCTGGCTCAGAGGGGGTGAAGAGCGTTGCCCAAGGTGCCACAGCTACTAAGGGCCAGACCCAGTTCAAACCAAGTGAATCTGAACAACTCCAGACTCCATCTGGTTCTGTTACTGTGTCTGCTCCACTCTCCTCAATTAGGAAAAAGTCAAGTCATCCTGAAACCTTCCCCTTTACAGATTAAAAATATTTACCGTTTGAGAAAACACATAAATACTAATCAATAATAAGCTGACATGTAAGTGGTGAATATAATGAGATGGTGAATACAAAATGGCTAATAAAGCAAATATAACAAAATACTTTAGGATATGGATGGTAGGTATATGGGTGTTCAGTATTTTTCCCTGACAAACTCTAGAATCATGAATTAAAAAAGCAGGAACAACCAAACAGGAAAAACTTGGGCTGAGGATACAGCTTAGTAGTAGGATGATTGACTAGCATGTACAAGGCTCTGGGTCTACCCCTAGCATTGCAAAAAAACAAAAACCTAAACCCTACCCTACCCCCCGAAAAAGGAAAAAATCTAGTATTTTGGTGATTTCATAGAATATATAAAATTAAAGAAAAACCTTCCTGTAGCAATTTAAAGACAGGTGTAAGCCAGGTATGGTGGTGCATGCTAGTAATCCCAGTGGCTTAGGAGGCTGAGGCATGCAGATCTCAAGTTCAAAGCCAGTCTCAGCAGCTTAGCAAGGTCCTAAGCAACTTTGCAAAACCCTGTCTCAAAATAAAAAATGGGCTGAGGATGTGGCTCAGTGGTGCCCCTGGGTTCAATTCCTGGTACCAAATAAAATAAAAAATAAATAAATATAGGTACTAATTTACTGGCACTCTTCTTATTGAGAGGAGGCTGTGTTTGTGACTCTGTTCTCTCCCCTTGAATTCAGGCAGGGTCTGTGACTGCGCTGACCAAGAGGAGGGAAGAGAAAGGGATATGATGCAACTTTCAAGGCCAGGTCATAAAGGCCTTGTTGGTTCTGCCTTGGGTCTCTGAGAACACGTACTCATGAAGACTTGAGCTGCCATGTCAGCAGCTAACTACTCTGAGGCCACCAAGCTATGAGTAGGCCAAGCCAGCGAATAGGGAAAAGCCGCCATGAGAGACAAAAAGGTGCCAGCTTGCTCTAGGAATCCTTTTTTTTAGCCACTGAGCCATCTCCTACCTCTTTTGATTTTGAGACACAGTCTCACTATGTTGGAATAGAACCCAGAGCCTTATACATGCTAGTCAGTGTTGCTAGGCCCTGCTAAGTTGCTGAGGCTCAGCCTCCCAAGTTGCTGGGACTACAGGCATGGACTACCATGCCCAGCACTTGCTGTAGCAATTCTGTCCCCTAGCCACATGTCATTCCAGTGGGTGGCACACATGTAATGACTCTAAGCCCCAACTACCATCTTGCTGACCCTGAATGAAAGACCCCAAATGAGAACCAAGTGAATCTGAACAACTGAATTCCCCATACTACTAAAGAAATGGGTTGTTATAAATTATTAAGTTTTAGAATAGTAGTCCCTGATTTAAACTTTGAACACAGAGCAATTCTAGGGAAACTAAGGTTTTCTCCCAATGGGCTCTGGCAATTTAAAGAATTAACCAAGTTTTGGGAAAGTAGAAGAATCAAAGCATATAAACATTATGTACTGTATAGTGACTTCAGAATATAAATATTAAGATGAATGTAATTATATATGACATCTAAAAATTATATTTAAGATGATAAAAGTGACTTTGGCCTATAAAACAAAGACCTTTAATTTTTGGAAAGTGGAATGATTTTGTATCCAGTTAAAAGGGGTTAAATTACAAAGGAGTCTGGAATATAACATGAGTGAGTAAAAAGGAACATAAGTTTGGGATCACAAAGATCTGGCTTGCGGCTGGCGGTGTGGCTAGCATATGCACAAAGTCCTGGGTTCTATCCCCAACACTGCAAAAAAAAAAAAAAAACAAAAAAACAAACCAAAAACAAGACCTGTGCTGCCACGTATAAGCTATTTACCTGTATACTCATTAATTCATCTTTCTTAGCCAATCTGGGTAAAATGAGACTATGCCATAAACCAAACTACTGTTTTGAATACTAAATAATTCTCATAGGGAAGGGTCATTCCATATAGCAAGTTATAGATGCTGGGTACCAAGTGACGGTGTGCATTCAAGTCTTATTAGCACAAAGAGTAAGCGGAGGACTAGGCACTGTTCCACACAGATGCATATGCATGAGTGGGCCATTACAACTGCATCCAGGATGTGCTAAGCTTTCAGTCACAATGGATGAAAATTCAGTTTTGTAATTGGTCCTCTAAATTAAGTTTATAAATTCAATGCAGTCACAACCAAAAACTGTTCAACAAAACAGTTTTTGGAATTTGTCAACATGATCCTAATGCTTAGCTGGAACAACAGGTGTAGGAGAACAGCCAGGGATACCTCAATTAAGAATAATGGGGGGGCTGGGGATGTGGCTCAAGCGGTAGCGCGCTCGCCTGGCATGCGTGCGGCCCGAGTTCGATCCTCAGCACCACATACAAACAAAGATGTTGTGCCTGCCGATAACTAAAAAATAAATAAATAAATATTTAAAAAAAAAAAAAAAAAAAAAAGAATAATGGGGAAGGGGCTGGGGCTGAAGCTCAGTGAAAGATTGCTTGCCTGGCATGTGTGAGGCACTACATATAAATAAACAAAATAAAGGCATGCTATCCATCTGCAGCTACAAAAAAAAAAAAAAAATGATGGGGCAAAGATCAGCTTTACAAGACATTGAAAAGCAAGAGCAATTAAAACAATATGGCACAGATACATTTGCCTAGAGAACGGTATTTAAGCCAGACTTAGTGGTGCATGCCTATAATCCCAGTAACTTGGGAGGCTGAACTAGGAAGGAAGATCACAAGTTCAAGGCTGAGGCAATTTAGCAATGTGAGACCCAGTCTCAAAAAATTAAAAAAGAGGTGGGGATGTTGTTCAGTGGTGTCCAATTACCAATAACAAACAAACAAAAAACAGTAAGCAAAACAAAGTACTATCCCAGATATTTCCACAAATGTGAAGTGAATGGGCTACAGGCTTCCTTTTTAAGTTAGCCTGGCAAATTGAGGCACCCCTGGTCCAGAGAGTAAAATCACAGGGTTCAAAATCCCACAGTCCAAGCTTTGTCTTTTCAACTGTTTTGGCAACAAAACCACCAGACCTGGAACTGATATGAGACTACTTAGTTTCTGCCATCCCATGTGAATATGGAATTTTCATATTTCACTGAAGAAAAACTAATAATTTCAGTAAGCTGCCCCATTCCCTCCTGGGTTTTACATAATTCAGTATATGGACTGTATTACCTTACTAAAATCTAAAACACATTTTATTCCAAGAGTTTTGAATAAGGAATAGTAAACCTGCATCAGATTAAAGATAAGTGAACACAAGAGTGATAAGTACATGTTGGTAGGAAAGGAGAAACAGATTTGTAACATTTTATAATCAATATTTGGATGAGATAAAGTCCTTGATGACTGTCAAGTTTCTGACAGAATATTAACAGATCTCACTGGAGCCAGACTCCAATTCTGGCATCACTGTTTATGGGCCGCCTGAGCTAAGGAAAGCCCTTCCTTCTGAGCTTTGGTTTTCTCAACTCCAAAACAGGAAGACCTCCTATCACCTGTATCTGTACCTCCAAGCACTACTGTAAAGCAGTGAGTCTCATATAATAAAGGTATGATATTCTGGCTCCAAGGCCTTCACTGCTAGTGGTCACTGATAGCAGCTCCTCCCAAAGAACCTTCCACCCACAAAATCTAATATCTCTGGCTGGACTGTGACCCTCCTATTCCCAGGCCAGGCAATCACTATTCTACTCCCTGGGCTCTGGACCAGTTCTCTGACAGAAACTGCCAATATTTTGGGGTCTTGGAGAAGTCATGGGGTAAGGGAACAAGAGGAGGGTGGTGGAGAGGCAAAGACTCATTTTGAAGTTGTTTTCAGTAAGCACATGGCTTTTACTTTACTGTATGCTTACTTGGGGTAATTAATGAAAATTTTGGGGAGTGGATCTAACAAAGCCCAGGCTACTCTTTGGTATCCCTTAGTTTCTACCCCTATGAGAGGGCAAATGCCACCGGCAATGCCTAGCTCACAGTGCCTGTAACTGGTATGAACATGTTTTGAGTTGTAACATATGACTAAACGCTAGGGACTGAAGAACCTACCACAGTTGGAGAGAAGACTATGGAACAAATCATTCAATGTTCTGAAATCCCCCAGGCCAGCAGCTGTGTAGAAGATACCTGTTGCTGTATGTGGTAGATTCCAGGTTACTAAACAAGAGGCTTTCATTGTACTTCTCAATAGCTTTCTTATGGTTGCCCTTCTTTACAAGCTCATTGCCTTCTTCCTTCAGAACTCTGGCTCTCTCCACATCCCCAGCAGAAGGCACTAGATACAAATTCAGAAGAGGAAAAAACCATAGAGCAGGTGCCAAATGAGATCAATGAGATCTCTTCAGTATCATCTCTTCAAAGTTGTCTATAATCCTCTCTCCCCCAGAGACTGCCTACACCATTGCAGATCCTCCTTCCTGATTAATGGTTTCTGAGAATTTAACACTTTTCATTCAGAAAAGGTTGGAGCCTCCTGTTATAAACATATTAATACACACACATGATAAAAAAACAACCCAGGTTCTAGTCTTGGCACTGTCACTTGGTACTTGGAATCCATCTTGCGTGACCACTGAACTTTTGGACTTCAATTTCCTCACCAACACATGCAGAAGAATAAGTATTAATAAACAAGCATCTAGTGAAGAAAGCCTATAAAGTTTAAGGCCAGCCTCAACAACTTAGCAAGAATCTGTCTTAAAAATTTCAAAAAAAGGGCTAGTGATGTAGTTCAGTGTTAGAGTGCCCCTAGCTTCAATCCCCAGTACTGCAAAAAGGCTGTAGTTTCTGGATTTTCAGAAAAGTGGTGAAGACCAGGCACTTCCTGTTTTGGTCTGACCTGCACTTCCTGTTTTGATCTAACCTGTGAGTATTCTCCCTCACCTTACACGTTCATCTCTGCTCCAACCTTGTTATCTGGTAACAAAGTTAAAACTCAAAGCTGCTCATGCTGGTGTGGTCAAGCCCTTTACTGCTTGGCTCTAGTTAATTGTTCTGGCATCTGTTCTACATCACTTGCTTCTTTAATCTTTAAAAACTGCCTTTAAAAAACAATATTTATGGGCTGGAGTTGTAGCTCAGTGGTAAAGTGCTTGCCTTGTATGAGTGAGGTGCAGGGTTCAATCCTCAGCACCATATAAAAATAAATAAATAAAGGTATTGTGCCCATCTACAATATTTGTAACAAGGGCAAGATTATAGGAACAAATAAATTCTGGAACTCATGCCCCTGCTTAAGAAACAGAACACACTAGGATCTTTAAGGTCCTGTAGGTCCTTCCCCAACTCAACCCACTCCTGGAGGAAACTATTATCCCCATTCTGTGCTTTCTCTGGTTTTGTTTTTAAAGTGTAGTTTACCTATATACAATAAACCATTTGTTGTTTACTTTGACTCTGAACTTCATAAATCTATGTATATGATTTGGTCTTCTTTTTCCCCTCTCAGCATTATATTCCTAAGATAATTTGTGTTGATTCATGAAGGTGTAGTTCATTCACTTTCATGGCTGTAATATCACGCAGATCTGTCCATTCTCTTAACTGTAGAGATGTGAGATGTTTCCAGTTTTGTTTTTACTATTACATTCATTCTGCTATGATCATTTCTGTCCTTGTTACGTGTGCACGAGTTCCTCTAGAAGTAAACCAGTGGGCTGCAATACACGCACAGCTCCAGGTATTCCTGGGCTCTGCAACACACTCCTTACTTCAATCATAACTCATTCCTACTGTTCACTTTGTGCACTTTTACTTTCCAACTCTTTCCACTGTCTCTGCCAAGAATTCTGCTCCCTTCTAACCTCACCTCATTTTTCCAGGTCCAGCTGAAACGATCGCCCCCATCACCATCTCTTCTGTGAGCCTTTCCCCGATTCCAGCAAGCACTCGTAAGCCAGCTCTTAAAACAAACTTTCTGAACACTAAAGACTTGTATTTTAAAATGTTCTGCTTAAGTGTCTCAGGTCCTCAACAGACCAAGAACTTCCTGAGAGCCACGGCTGCCTCTGTCTTCTGTATCACACTGCTTAACACAAAATAAATCATAGGTGCTCTGAATTCATCTAGTTATTAGCACCCTACATTTTTACTCCAGAGAAGAGTGGGGGAACACTTACCAGGCTCCCACAAACCAGAATGAATGCTACCCATGGCCTGGAAAAAGAAATAATTTCTGCCCTCCCATAATAACTAAAGGTCACATGACAGGGCTTTAGCCTTGCTCCTTTTTGCACCTAGCTTGCTGGGCTAATTCCTTTGGTTTCCTGTAAGAGCTTTCCTGTGGAAAGTCTCCTGTTTGTGGCTACCTAGATTTCTGTTTTTTTACTCATCCTTCTCCAAGATTCATACAGTGTATCCTCCTCTAGTTATGGAAGTAGCATAGATAGCTTGGGGCTGAACTAGTCACAAAAATCTCATCCTCTGGCCTATGATCAATTAGAACAGGGGGTGGCGGGGAGAGAGAGACAAACACACACAGACAGACACGGACAGACAATGCCTGACCAAGAGATTTTGGGGAAAATGTTCTTTTACTAGTGAATTATGGACACAAGGGACTTTCTTTCTTCCTCTAGGTCATGAGGCATGGTGCATAGCTGAAAGCTAGGAACTGGTACAGCTACTTTATCACTAGGAGGTGAGCCTGTCTGAAGTCAAAGCTGAAAAACAACATAGAAGAGAGCAAAGAGAAGTACTGAGAATTGAAGTCAAAGAGTCTGGTAATGGCCTTGCATGGTGCCTGTAATCCAATGACTTGGGAGGCTGAGGCAGAAGGTCTGCAAGTTTAAGTCCAGCCTCAGATACTCAGTAAGAACCTGTCTCAAAATTAAAAATAAGAAGGACTGTGGATGTAGCTAGTGGTAAAGCACCCCTGGGTTTAATCTCTAGTACTGGGTGTGGAGGAAGTAGTGAATTGCTGTGGCAAACCTCTCCTGAGCTTTTCAGCTATATGAGCCAATAAATTCATTTCACTGTTTTAATAGTCTTGTAATCAAAAACATCCTCAGTGACACATCTCAATGCTGCCAGAGGACTGGGAGCCAATACTGTATGCCCATGTACCAGGCTGGAGCCTGGCCCGCCCCACAGTTTCATCCTTAAGGCTATGAGGTAGCTGCATTGCCACCTCACAGCACAACTCAGGAGATGATATTTAAGAAGTCAAGACTTTTTCATTTTGTTTTGTTTTAAACTTTGTTTACAAGATTATTTTTTATAACCCAGCTAAACAAGGCCAATTTTTATACAACTACTCTAAAGAAAGGGTCTAAGGCTCTCTGGACAGGAGATGGTCACAGCTTACCTCTGCTCTTTGTAGTTTCTTTGGATTTGTTTTTGGTTGACTCTTTGTTTTCTGAAGGCAAGGAATTCCACCTCTTCTGGGCTGAGACAGGCACCACAGGGATAGAGGGTAGCTTCAGGCGCCACTCAGGCCCAAGTGAATCCATGAGAGCTCTGGTCATTCTGGAAGGGAAGGCAGGATTGCAGAGAGGTTTTCAGCCAGTTCAAGAAGATAGTCCTCCTTTTGCACACCCAAGGGAAGTAGGCCCTTTCAGAAAAGCCAGTTATGATCCTCTCCTGGTCTGAACCATTTGTTTATATCCTCTGACACACCACCGAAGAGGACAGGAGTCTGCCATCTACAGACACCTTATCAGATCAGCCACTGTGACACTCCTTCCCTTGCGCTTGGCCGCACTATGTTAACTTTAAAGCGGTGATCTGTTGCTTGTTGAGGATACTTAAGCTCTGTCCCCAAAACATTATACACTCCCCAAGGAAAGATTCTGTTTTATGTTTTCTCAAAGAATCTAGTACAAAGGCATGCAAGCACCTGATAATGCTCAGAGATTTCTCTAAAATGCATTTTTTTTTTTTTTAATGGTGCTGGGGATTGAACCCAGGGATTTATGCATGTGAGGCAAGCACTCTACCAACTAAGCTATATCCCCAGCCCTAAAATGCAAATCTTAAGTCATTCTCCAACCTTAAAACTTCTCAGGGTTCCCATTTCCCTAAGTTAACATGCATCCCCTTTTCCACTTTTATTATGTACCATATTCCCTCCTAATCCTTATGTTTATTTTTTCTTTACCTGGAACAATTTCTCCCATTTTCCATTCCCACCTTCTAGGTCCAGCTAAGTCCTACTTATTAGGCTCTCAGCTTAACATGCTACTCTATGATCATGTCCATTTTGTTAACTGATCTCCAGCACCTAGCACATCACCTGGCACCCACTAAGGTCTAATAAGTATGTGATGAATAGTCATATACTTCTGCTCTTACAGCCATGTTCCTGGGTTACAAGGATAAAAATCACACAGACTGATCTTACTACAAATTAATGATCTCCAACAAGGTCACAAAGCTGTTTTCCTGATTAACTTAGCTATATCAAATCTCTTAAGCTGTTTTCTAACCTTTCTCTTTTTTCAAAGCAAACTTTCTCATACCCCAAATATAAACCTACCTGCCAGGGACTCAAACCTTCCTCTCTCTCCTGTCACAATAGCGGAGACAACAGTGACTATCCCTCCAGATGGGATGGACCCCATCTCCTGCCTCTCAAGCAGCATCTCCCTTGCCTTTATCTGCATTCTTTCTCTCTACTGATTCTAACTGTCTGCATTTAGGTCCCTTTAAGTCTTTGTTCACTAAATAAAATCCTCCTATCCATCTACCATCCCAGCTATACCCCCCCTGCTTTCTTTCACGTCAGATTTTCTGCACTCTCTGCCATCTGGCTTCTGACCCCACTGAATGGCATCCACCAGCATCACTAGTGACTATACGTTTAGCTGACTTAAGCTTCTTGGAATACCGGACATTAATGACATCTCCATCCCTTCTTAAAATACTCCTTCACTGTGGCAACTAAATGCCCCACATTTTCTTCCACTTCTCTTCGCAAGTCCCCAAATGGTGGAGTTTTTCAAAGTTCCATCTTCTTCCCACTACATACTGGCTGTGGTGTTATTTTTTTTTTTTCCTCCCACATCTTCAACCTCTGTGTTGATCACCCTCAAATTTCTATGTCTTGCCTACTTTTCTCTTTTACTCCAAACCAACGTAAACAGCCTTCCTTACATCACAGTTACCTCCACGGCAACAGGCCAACAACCTAGATGTTCTCTGCTGTTCTTCCCTTCTCACCACCCCCACTTGCTAAGACTATTAAGATCCTAAGTGTCCTCTGTTGTGCCACTCTTCTCTCTACTATCTCTCCCTTCTCCTGGACTGCTGCATGCTCCCTTCCTACTTTGTTCCTTCATGTCATCACTCAACAATAAGCTTTTCTACAAAACACAAATCTGTTCATGTTGCTTCATGGCTAAAAACCTTCTTAAGATGCCTCACTCACTCAGGATTAAGTCCCAGCCCCATGCACCAGGCCCTGTGTGACCTGGCCTCACTAATTCATCCCAAGATGAATTTCCCATCTACCGCACCATGTGGAATGGATGTTTTACAATTCCTGTAAAATGTTGGGCTCACTCACCCTTGTACATGCTGCCCTTCTGCCTTGCTGACCCTCTACTCCAGATCTCTTCTGTCAGTCTTTGCTCACCTCCCCTGAAAAGCCTTCTCTGGCCTCCTTCCTCCTAGTTGGTGAGAGGCCTCCTTTCTGTCCTAAGAACCCTCTGTGCTGCCTCCTACTGTGTGACTTAGCACAATGTACTGAGGGTGCCTATTACTGATGTCTTCTTGAGACCAGCAGCCCTAGGAGGATAGGAAAAGTTAAGTCTTGGTCAGCAGCCCAGGTTCTGGTGTGAGATCTGATATTTTGTTGAGTGATAGAAATTAAAAGGAGGCAAACAGAAAACACAGGATGCTGACAAAAGTCAAGCAAGAAATAAAACACTTAACGTGTACTAGGAGGTCAAGGGTTTGCTATTTTTTTGGTTTTCTAGCAGCCCTCATAGGAGAAACATAATCAGTTATACAAATGAGGGTATTTATGAGATAAAAACCAAACATGGCTCAGGAGACCAGGAAGACATTTCACCTGAGGAGCTTCATGGAGGGGTCATAATATAATACTGTAAACTACATCCACAAACAAAATCCCTACACGCTGAGTCCTGGTTGCATATGCTTGTGCATTACTTTCCCAGTTAGAGTTAGCACTCTGAGGACAAATGGGATCCAAATCTCTTTTTTTACTTCCCCTCATGGAATCTGGCACAATACCTTAAAGAGTTCAATAACCGTTACTGTGTGAATGAACTTGCACATCCAGACAAAAATCAGTCAATCTCAATGATTCTGACTCCTTAAATACCTGCTAAAACAACAGCAGATTCTCTTTCTACATTTCATTTAACCCACATGCTCCTTAGGAAATTTCTAAGTATAGACAGACCTTGCCCAGAAGACAACTGAAGCAATGGCCAAAAGCCAATCGAGGAGGACAGGAAATCCCCATGGAGAAATCCTACAATGAATGTGAATCACCTGTTGATGCCTTCCAGGGCTGACGCCACACTGTTATCAATTTGCAGTACAGTCTTGTAGTCGACATAGGCCAGAGGATACTTCTCTAGGGCCTCATAGGCAGATGCTCGCCGCAGCAGAGGCTTCATGCTGAAGGGAACCAAGGCCAGTGCTCTAGAACAGGAGGCAAAAATATCATCTGCCTGATGTACTACCAGGGCTCTCGAATAGATCTTTCAGTCAGGGTCATCTGCAGCACTCAGTATACTGAAGGTAATTCTAGGGCAAGAGACACTGCAAAGAATGCTTAACCGTAAATAAAGACTTTTAAAGCTGGATTGAAGTAAGGAGGGGAAGAGGGCAAAAATCAATACTGTGAAATTTGTGTGCATGTATGTCAATTTTCATAGCTTCAATTCCCCCCAAAATTAAGAACTAAAGATTTGCAGCTTTCATGCTAACATGTTTCTAGACTGTGGCCTAGTGGTAATACCAAAAGGCTCTGCAGTCAGCTGGGATGGTATTTGGATTCCACCTCTGCCACTATGTAATCCTAGGCAAATCACTATTTCTCCAACTCTCTGCAACTCAGTTCTGGACTGAGAAGGATGATAAACACCAGAGTGATCTGAGCACTCAAGGAGGAAAACCTACCACAGACCCTAGGAGCATGCTCATGTCTCTGCTCCTGTCTACCATCCCTGCACAAATCTAAGGCAATGTCACAGGATATCAGATCTGAGAACACATTTAGCTATGTGCTATTGTAGCTATGATGAAATAAAGCGATATTAGACTGGCCTGGAGAGGAAGAGGTACGAAAAATTGTTCAATATCTTTTACAACTGTTCACTGATAAAGACCCATTTCCTTCTCTCTCCTTGGTTCTTTATAAACAATCTGTTAACCTGTATTCTATCTTTCTTTCTTTTCTTCCCTCTCACCTACACCCATCCCAGAAAATCACCTGGACAAGCAAGTCATAGGTCTGCAACCTTACCTCTCCCCAGATATCAAGTCTCATAAAGGCTGCAAAGCCTATGTCCAGCTGCCCACCCTACTTCTTTTTGAGCAGAAGAGCTGACTCCAAAGACACAAGTCAGGTGTCACAAGGATGGAGCCTCTCATTCTCAGTGGCCGGGTGTCACTTAGTGACACTTCCAAATAACTTGTCACAGATGTGACTGGTGGAATCCTTTTGAAGAAGAAAATAAGCCAGATACACCCGATCTCCTCTTCCAAAACCCTCAGGCATCCCAATGTTACCCTGGGCCACTTACGAATTGCAGTCTTTGATGCAGTCTGTGCAGTTTCCATCCTTTAAGTGGCATGCTGCTCGGTTGGAGTACAGAACACTCTCTTCTTCAGGGTCTGAAGAACCTACCCAGGTGGAGGCAGGAACAGAAAGAATATCATCAGAAATGGATGTCTCTGGACACTGGGACTCATTTCATACCTGGGCTCTCTAGGCTTTGGGAAAGGCAGCAGAGATGACTATAACCTGATCAGGCTTGTCTGCCAGATGGAACAGCATGTCTGACATAACAGTGGGGACACAGAGCTTTATGCCATACACAGGGAACCAACTAGCTCCTCCTTCATTCATTCTAGTACTGAACTTGATACTAGGTGAAAGATAAATATGAAACAGCTGGTTCCTGCTTCAAAAAATAATTTAAAAAAAGCTGTAACTACGTGAGGATGTGTATCTTATTATAGAAAGCATGTGAACCCAATAGAAGGGGGGGGAAAAGGAAAAGAACAATATGAGAAATGCCTGATAAGTAGATTAACCAAAGAAGTGTAAGGAATATATCACCAGTGAAACTTCACATTATGTACAACCACAAGAATGGGATCTAATTAGAATAAGTTATACTCTATGTATGTATAATATGTCAAAATACACTCTACTGTCATATATATCCAGAAAGAAAATTAAAAAAAAGAAAAAAGTTGTAGGGACATGAAAGCAGTTTTACCTGGTCAAGTCAGAGAGGACTTTGCCTGGTACGTGAAAACTAAGTTGGGAATGCCAGGACTTCAGAGAACTCAATCAGGAGGACTCAAGTTACCCATCAGGGAGAGCATTACTAGTCATTTCTCTAATGGCAGTCCTACCCATAAGCACACAGAAGATCATGTCCCTTCCCATGGCTACAATGATTTCCACATTTAAATATAATTTTCAACCCCTTCATACCCACTAGCGTGGGCCATAATTAAACAAACAGACAACAACAAAAACCCAGAAAACAAGCTGGGCATGGTGGTACACGCCTGTAATCCCAGCAGCTTGGGAGGCTGAGGCAGGAGGATCTCTAGTTCAAAGCCAGCCTCAGCAAAAGTGAGGTGCTAAGCAACTCAGTGAGACCCTGTCTCTAAATAAAATACAAAAAACAGGGCTGGGGATGTGGCTCAATGGTCGAGTTCAATCCCTGGTCCCCCTCATCCCCTCCAAAAATCCAAGAAAAACAGTGAAAATAATGGTTGCCTCAGTAACTCCACTTCTAGATATATATCCAGAAGGAGAGAAAACAGACTCCTTTAAAAATTTTGAAACATTCAGAAAATAATTTAAAATACTCATATCCACTGCTTTATTTAGCAAAATTATGGTTCCAACCTTTTTATTTTTGAGATGGCTAATGCTCTACCCATCCTCATCCTCATCCCTGTGCTCCCTCCCCCAGAGGCTGGCACGATTCTGAAGCTGGTATCTAAATTTTCAAGTATTACTTACTTTTATTATGTTTTCATAGTTAAGATACAATATTGTTTCGTGTCCACTGAAGCATTCCCTAAGTGGTATTTTATAGCCTATCCTCCTGAAACTTATTTCTTTCACTAAGAATCACGATACTACGTTAGTACCTGAATTTTTCACTCAATACCAACAATAACAAACATAATTAATAGCCAATTTTTTTTCTTCTTTACTTTGGCAGGCCTGAGACAGACAGTACAGGAATGTTATGGTTTAGATATGTGATGTCCCCTAAAAGCTCATGGGTGAGACAATGCAAGGTGGTTTAAGGGTGAAATGAGTGGGTAATGAGAATCCTAACCCAATCAGTGCATTAATCCCCTGGTAGGGATTAACTGGATGGTAACTGTAGGTAGATAGGGTGTAGCAGGAGGAGGTAGGTCCCTGGGGGCATGCCTTTGGGGTCTGTATTTTGTCCATGGGGAATAGAACTCTCTCTGCTTCCTGGTAATATATTCCCAGTTGCCTTTCTCTGCCTCACACTTCTGCCATGATGTTCTAGCTCATCCCAGGCTCTGAGGAATGGAGTTGGCCATCTATGGACTGAAACCTCTGGAATCATGAGCCCCCACATAAACTTTCCTACCTAAAATTATTCTTGTCAGATTTGTTAGTTACAACAGCAAAAAAGTTGACTAAAACAAAGGATAAGTAAAATACCTCCTGTACTTAAGGAGCAAGTACAAACACTTAAAACCTGTAATCCATCTCAAGTTACTCAGAAATAGCTTGGTGTGCTGGAAAGTGCATGAGAACCTAAAATCCAGGACTGGGAGGAGTGATAGAGAGCTTACCTAGCATGTGTGGCCCCAGCCTCTCCCCCCACTTCTCCCCCACACATACAGCTGAGAAGAAACCACAATCCAGCTGTGACCCTGTGCAAGTCATTCAACCCCTCAGATCTTGTGTGCTCACCTACCACATAAAGATATCACTTTACAGATTTGCTGCAAGGGTTCATTGTGTTAGGGTGCTCCCTGAGCTTCTTTCAGAATCAAGAAAACATCAGAAAAATGAAGGCAATTATCCACAAATTACCTAGAAAATTAGTAGCAGGATCAGAACCAAACTTTGGTACCCGCTAAGTCTAAACTCCAGGCTAGCTAGGGTGTTATAGTGGGGGGGGGAGGCAGAAATATCAATATCTCAGATTCCTTAGCAACTTCCTCAAGTGAGGCTGACATGAGGAAATGGGCCTAAAGAGAAGGCTTCCAGAAAAAAAAAAAAAGGGGTTAAATAACTTGAAATTGTTGAAAGTTTCAACAAAATGTGGAATTTTGGAAGAAGTCTAGCTAAATGACTAAACATTTGGACTTAGCAATCAGCCAGATTCATATTCAAATCCTGGCTCTGACATGTCCTCAGTGTGTAACCCTAGGGTAGGCAATTTAATTTTTCTGGATTCTTCATCTATGGGTGTCTTATCCATAGGGTCATAAAAAAGATAAATAAGATAATGTTTATTATGTTTAGCACACAGTAAAGAATTCAATAAATGCTGGCTGAGAAAACGAGAAAAAGACAGGCAAAAGGAAATAGGTACTAAAAAGTGATTTACAGAGAATCCATCCAGGGCTGTCCTCAAAAATCAAAGCTTTAACAAATGGGGACTCCTGAATAAGATACTCTGGAGAAGCTACTTTGTGCAAAGGTCTGTTGCTATGAACTGGAGGCCGAGAGAAGGGAATATGCTACTCCTCTGTTTAAAACTCTCCAATAGCTTTCCAGCAGGGAATAAAACCCAAACTCCTAAGGATTAAAACAGCTTTACAACAAGGTTCTACCTACCTCCTGTCTTTCTTATTCCCTCCAGAGGCTCACTATACTTTAACTCTGAACACACCTTGCTTATTTTCTCTCCCGGCCTTTCTAATAGCCGTTTTCCTCCCCCTGGAATGTTCGGCACCCTAAACTTTGTGTACTGGGCTTCTTATTCAGATATCTCCTCAAGTATCTCTTCTTCAGAGTTGTCCTTGACAACTAAAGGAGTGCTTCAGTCAACTCTATCCATCATTTCCTCATGTCTTCTTTATGTTCCTGGGCAGCTCTAAAATCACCAGGGAGGAAAGAGGCTGGGCCATAAAGCTTACTGCTTCAGAAACATTTGGAGTCAATCAGTTGGGAAAATAGTTTGTATTCAAAGCCAGCTCCGAAGGAAGACAGAGCAAACTGAACTGAAAATCCTGAAGGTGGGCAGAATTTTTAAAGAAGAAAAGACAGGGAAGTGACAAAAGACAAGAACTGTACGTTTGTAGATTTAGTTAGTCTCCCCTAGACATCATCTTTAATGCCTTTCAGCTTTGGATGGGAGTCCGCAGCCTCCACTCTCATCAGGTGAAGGCTATTCCCAATTTCCAATGGAGGAGGCAGATTCTCTTTCATTCATAGCCCTCATTATCTCAGATGTCTCGTTTATTTCTTTAGTAGCTTAAGACCCCCTACCTCAATAACCGTCTTTAATATAACAAATGCTCAACAAATATTCACTGAAAAATCAACAGCTGAGGGGTAAGCGGATTCAGTTATATCCTCAGGGATCAGAATGAGGCCGGAAAACTTAAGATGAGAACCAAGAAGGCAGTTCAAGAGCAGGTGGAAAGGAAGGGCCAAGGAAGTTTCTCGTCGAATGCCAAAGTCGGGAAGGGACCGGGAACTAACGGGAGGGCCCGGGGGGTCGGTCCGCCGCGGAGAGAGCCAGCCCCAGAAACACTGAATACAGTGAGGCCGGGTGCTGGTGGGGACTGGAGAAAGCGGGCCCGGAGGAGGAACCGGGGGGCGGGTTCATACCTCGCACCTGCAGCAACCGCAGCGCGCGGCAGTAGAGCGCGGAGGCCTCGGCGTACTGGCCGTTGCGGAAGCTCTGGTTGCCGGCGGCGCGGAGCCCCTCCACAGAGTCTGGGAGTTTGGGGGCCATCCCGGAGCCGGGCGGGCACACGAGGGCCGCCTCGGTTTCCCCCTGAGTGATGCGAAACGGCGTCCGGGCGGAAGCACCGGCTGCGACTATTTAGGTCCGGTAGCAAACCCGGCCACGAGGGGGCGCGGCCTTCGCCAACCCGAGACCCGTAGCGCCCCGCCCTCTGCGCGTGCTCAGTTTGGAACCTCTGTTTGCTTCGCGAGGTGGCTGGAGATTACCCAACTGGCAGCTGGGGAATTGGGCGCTCTGGATGAGGCCAATAAGGAGGATGTCTGCTCTCAGGGCACTTACGTTCTGGAGTGGCGTGACAAGCAATTAAATCATGAGCAAGTGAAGACGCTAATTTCATAATGCGATTAGTGCTCTTTAGGATAATGCCATACAAAGTGACCACGTGGGCGCTATTTTAGATGCGGGGCAAGGGAAGGCATCTCTAGGCGAGTAATAATTAGGTTGAGACCTGAGAAGGGAATGCTGTTCCAAAGGGGGAGCAAGTGCAACAGCCCTAAGGCTAGAAAGAACCTCACACCTCATACACTGTAGATACTGATTTAGTAAATAAATGCACAGATTGAGGGGTGAAGACTTGGAACTGAAAGTGCCTAAGTTTATACTTCAAGCCTCATCTGATGTCCCTCTCTGTCCTACTTGATTTTTTAAAAAAAAAAAAAAAAAAAAAAAAAAATCTCTTTGCTACCGGCAACACTAAGTTCTTTCTCTTACTGCTAGCCTTTCCTTGTTATCCCCTTCTGGAATTCCTTTCCAAACACTTCTACCTAATCCTGAAACAATTTAGAATTTCCAGCTCAAACATCATCTTCCATTCCTGCCCCTGCCCCATGTCACTCCTCAGCCATTGGTCCTTAGGTTTATCCTTATTTTATCATTTATCAGTCCCTGAGTGCCAGTATAGTTTTCCTCAAACACTGAGGTCTTTGAAGGCAGGAATAGGTCCTCTTCATTTTTGTCTAAGATTTAATAGGATCTGGCACCTAGCATGAATGTCTCTTGGCAAAATTCACATATTTAAATCCTTTCTAACCCCTAGGGTGGTGGTATTAGGAGGTATTAGGCCCTTTGGAAAGTAATTAGATTGTGGAGGCATAGCCATCATGAATAGAATCAGTGTCTTAGAGGCCTCCGAGCCACTTCTACCATATGAGGACACAGCAAAAAAGGAGTCATCTATGAACCCAGAAAGAGGTCCCTAACCAGACACTGCATCAACTGGTGCTTTGAACTTGGGTTTCTAGCTTCCAGAAATGTGAGAAATAAATTTATCATTTATAAGCTTCTCATTTATGGTATTTTGTTAACAGTAGCCCAAACAGAGCAAGACAACCTGAGTTGAGAATTATTCAGAATTTTAAATTGACAAATTATGATGATATTTACACTTTCATCCCCCAAATTGTTTTCAGCCTTTTAATTGTTTTGTTTTTTGGTATTGGGGATTAGACCAGAGGTGCTCTACCACAGAGCTACATCCCATCTCCAGTCATTTAAAAAAAATATTTTTATTTTTTAAAATTTTTTTAGTTGTAGATGAACACAATACCTTTATTTATTTATTTTTTATTGTGGTGCTGGGGATCGAACCCAGTTGTCTCATGTGTGATAGAGAAGTGCTCTACCACTGAGCCACAACCCCAGCCACAAAACATTTTTATTTTGGAGAGTCTCACTAAGGGTCTCACTAAGTTGTTGAGGCTGGCTTTGAATTTGTGATCCTCCTATCTCTGCCTCCTGAGTAGCTGGAATTACAGATGTGCACTACCACACTGGGCAGGCTCATGGTTTTGAATCAACATATAAAAGTATTGGCTGAGCCTGGATTGTGCAAATAAAGACATATCCTAATTCTAACACATTTTTACTTGCCAATATTCTCTCAATCTGTTTAAAGGAACTACCAGTTAACAGTGGGAAAAAGTGTTTAAATGAAATAAATTCTACAAATAATTGTCCAATAACACCTGTATACATTAGCCCACTAAGACTACAGTTACATACCTATTCCTTCCCTAGTAGAGCTGCATACACAATGTGGCCTTGATGAAATGGTTAACTCTGAGTTGAAAATCTGTCAGCTGCCACTGTAATCCCAGCGACTTGGGAGGCCAAGGCAGGAAGGTCACAAGTTTGACCTGGGCAATTTAGGGAGATTTTGTCTCAAACTGAAAAGGATTCGAGATGTAATTTAGTGGTAGAGCACCCCCCCACACACACTTCAATCCTCAGTATGGGAGGGGAAGTCACCTGCTAAAAAGTCACAACCCAAAGATATGTCAGCTGATAAATAAAAAAGACATGCAAAAATGTATGCAATGGAATAAACCTACTGTGCTTGGCTGAGGTTTGCTATTTAGATTTAAATAAAATTTAAAATTCGTTTTTTCATTCACATTAATCAGGTAAGACTAGTGGCTACCATTTTGGACAGCACATACACAGAACATTTTCATTACTGCAGAAATATTTACTGGGCACTACTGGGCTGAATCTGTGGAAAGAGGCCATCACGTCAGTCCATTACAGAAAAATCCTAGGAAGAGGACAAAGGAGGGATGTTTTTGTGTATCAGCTGAAACTAGAGTTCAACTAGTGAAGAAGTAGAAGACCACAAATACCTCCAAGGATACTTGGAGCAGCGACTCTCCAAAATGTGTAGAACTTGGCCTGTTAGGAACCTACTGTTTTGCTGGGTGTGGCGGCCCAGCCTGTAATCCCAGCTACTTGGAAGGCTGAGGCAGGAGGGTCACAAGTAGGAGACAGCCTGCGCAATTTTGCGAGACCCTCTCTCAGAAGAACTGAGGATGTAGCTCAACGGTAGAGGGAGGACCCCTGGGTCCAGTACCGTTACCCGGCTCAAAAAAAAAAAAAAAATCAACAGTCCTTATGGAGTCTGTGCTTCGCTAGAAACCGCAGTATCTGCTTCTGAAATGGGGAAACTCTGAAGCAGAGATGGGTTCCCAGCCCGGGGAATCCACAGAGACTTCGGCGAAGCGTTACGCACCCACACTGCTGCCTCCACACACCCGGGCCCACTGAGCACTCCGCCGCTAGGAGTCTCCGCGGCTCACCCGGGCCAGCACCATGTGACGCACTCCCGCACCACGTGATCCAGAAGCAATTCCCCGCGGCTCCGCCCAGCCCGCGAGCCTCACGCCGCTTCCGGTAGAGGCAGAAAGCGGAAGTGTGGGAGGGTCTGCGGGGCGGGCTCGGGGAGGTCCGGGGGAGGATGGAGCAGTGAGCGGGGCTGGGCCGCTGCCGGCAGCGCCATGGAGACCGTGCAGCTGAGGAACCCGCCGCGCCGGTGAGGGGCCACTGGATGAGAGGACGGGCTTGGGGCGAGAGAGGGAAAGGCGGGAAC